>NC_084995.1:18396919-18406919 GCF_963854185.1 Sardina pilchardus | reverse complement strand
CTCTTGTGAGAGCTGAAGAGGTCGTGCCTGGTCTTTTGTTAATAATGGAGAAGAAGCAGAGCCGCATTGTGTCATGACCTGGGTCGTTAAGGGGCTAAGATGATGATTATAGCTCTGCCTGTGGATGAGGGGTGGTTAAGAACAGGGTGTCCTCCGAGACAGACACATTCTACCGTGAGAGGCGTAATTCCATTTCAAGGCAACTTACTGTACTGTATGTTGTAGTATACATTTTCCGCATGGCCAAAGGCTGTTATGATTATAGCTATAATATACATTAACACATACAGGGAGAGCAATTATGTGAAAGAAAAATATTTTTGTGTCTATAGTCAGATTTTACAGCCTTCCATCACTTGATACTCCAAATAGTTATTGTGTGCTTAAAAATGCAAGCCAGCATATTGCACCATGAATTGTATTCATTCCTTCTAAGACATGAGTGTCATTGGCATGTAACACCTGAATTGAGTAGGTAGACAAGACAAATGCGAACAGCAATTTGTCAGTTATCATTGAATTAGACCTACTGTACCTGTACTGTAAGCACCTGGACTTGTCCTCTTTTGAATGGCCCCATTCACCAAAATGGCCATGGCCGTATCTGCCTGTTCAATCATTCATCCATCCATGTACTAGACAACAGCTAAAAAGTGTTAATCACGGAAAAGAAGTTATCTACACGTTATTGTCTACTTTTTGAATTGAATGGTGTTTTGATTATTAGATAAGCTCATTTTCTGTAGCCTCGTATCGTATACAGATGCTACATACATAAAGTAGTTTTATATGCACAGTAACTGGCTATTTGTCTGAAGTATCTCTCACATGGCATGCCTTTTTACTTTCACTATCTTATAAATAAATCATTTTATTTGTGATCCTGATCCACTCGTCAAATCGTACAATTTTTTTAATACAACATTTGCACATGTCTTTTCTGAGAACCTAAGGACACTATTTTACTGAGAAAAGCCAATAATCTAACATCTCCAATACCAGTGTGAATCCATACATTGCATATTTCTCAAGTAATCGTGCAGGCCAGTGGGTTCTGAGCTAATGAGGGCCTGGGGCTCATTGCAGCACATGCCCCACTGATCTCACCGATCTCAGTCTGCTGAAAATGATTGTTGTAATGGAACTGTAAACTGAAAAAAATATATATATTGTACTTGAACTGTAACTCATTGTAGCCTGACTGCACCTTGATTGCTGTAAGTCGCTTTGGTTGAAAGCAAAAGATAAATGACTAATTGTTTATAATTCAGTCAAAACATATCCTACTGACGACTGAATGGGAGACGCTAATGAGTGAGCTTGTGTTGAACACACACTCCTTGTCTCTATCGGTCTTCCTAGAATAGCCATACTTCTATCCATTTCTCTTTGTCTCTGTTTGTATGTGTGTTTGGCTAGCTGCAGGGAGTGAAAGGTAAGGGGGCATGGTGCTTCACAAATGTAAGGATGTGTTTGTTTTTTTGGCGAAGATTAGGAATGTGAGAAACCAAATAAATCCCCGTACAGTGGCGCCTTGCCCTTGAACATAAAACCCAGTGATATCAATACTGCTAATCAGAGGGCTTTAAGAGGGGAGGCCCGTGGTCATTCATCAGTGTAATTAGGGTTAAACTATTACTTATGCGGGCAGGCAGAGGCTGGGAAGACGCCTGCCACTATTGATTCTCACCCCACACACCCCTCCACGTACTCCCACTGCTGGAAAACACACACCACTGAGGGGATTACTCTGTGTGTGTGTGTGTGTGTGTGTGTGTGTGTGTGTGTGTGTGTGTGTGTGTGTGTGTGTGTGTGTGTGTGTGTGTGTGTGTGTGTGTGTGTGTGTGTGTGTGTGTGTGTGTGTGTGTGTGTGTGTGTGTGTGTGTGCGCGCGCGCATCTTTGTGTGTGTCTATTTGTCTTAAGAAATATGTGTATGAAATCTCCACTGAAATTCACAGTCTACAGGGACATTTCAAGGTTGTTTAGTAACTTTATTTTGTAACTTTACTGTTTGCCTTTCTGCCTTTTATATCCGGGGACGCCGTTTTAATTACGTGATATCGAACTCTCTTCCACTTCTCCCTCCCTCCCACTCAACTTGTTTACTTTTTTCCTTTTTTTTATTTTATTCTCCCCCCCCTCTCTCTCTCTCCATCTCTCTCTCTCTCCATCTCACCATCCCTCTCCTCTCCTCCAGTTCCCGTTGCTTATGTGCAAATCTAATATTATTTCGTGAGGACTTAAGGATCAGTTTCTTAGCCGTTTAAGCTAATCATTATTGCTTGCCTTGATCCGGGCCGTGCTGAAATGAGCGGTTAGTTCATTTGCGAGGCGTGCAAAGGCATCTGGTGCCAATTAGCAGGGCGAGCCTTGGGGAAGCGAGGGGAGAACACACAGGCCGTCATCAGGTCCTCTCCCCCCCCCGCCAAATCCCCCGGATTACAACGTCATGGTGCGGAGGAACAGTGATGGTCGGGGTGCTGGGGTTGGCTGGGTGGGGATGATGCTCATGTCTCCAGAGAGCTGGAGTAACAGAAATCTAGGGGTCACTAATGTAATTAAAGTTGTTAGTGCTTAGCACCAATGTTTGTGTGGATCTGTGTGTGTGTGTGTGTGTGCGTGTATGGGTGTCTCTGTGTGTGTGTGTGTGTGTGTGTATTTGTGTGTGCGCGTGAGCATGGAGTAATTAAGAATAACTCTATCACATTCTCATGCTCTCCTCCTATCATGGCAGCGCTACTGATTAGTGATGGCATCAGCTGTTAATGAAGACAGTTTAGATCTGAGTGAGTGTTCTTGTGTGTGTGTGTGTGTGTGTGTGTGTGTGTGTGTGTGTGTTTTACGCGAACGTCATCACGGTAACAGTGTCATAATCAGCGACGAGTTAATTTTCTCGAGCAGTTCTCCTCTGTGTGCATCTCATTGTGGAACCCCAAACCCCTTGAGCTATTAGGCTCCCGCCGATCACTCAGGTCGTCACACCTGACAGCAGGGCAGCTGGCGGAGCAGTCCCCAACACACACCACCCCGTGTAGGAGCCCTCTTCATCACCGGGTCAGCCGTGTACAACCTGCAGCCACGACCTCCACTCACATGACATGCTCATATCAGAGGTAGGAAGACAACAGCCACGGAGGGGTGAGGGCAGCGGGGTGAGGGGGGACAGTGACCTTTTGACCAGGATGAGGTGTTCAGCACTGGGCCACTGGAGTTCCATCTGTTGCGTTACCCCCTGCTGCACACACGGAGGCTCGTGCAGCCCCCCCCCTTTCAGCAGCCCGCGGCGGGTCACTCTGGAGAGACTGATGAAGCGTTTGACGTGCGAGCAAATTAGTCCCGCTCTAGACAGCCGCTGCCCTGTCAGACGGCCCGGCGCTCAAAGATGGGGCTAATTATGCTCGGACATGACCTGAGTGATATGATGCGATGTTCAAGGCAGAAAAGTTGAGGCACATCTGCTGGCTTCAAGGAGTCTGCATGTCAACTCCCCCCCCCCTAGTCATCTGAAAGGAATATGCAACGCAACATACACAATTCATTAGATATCGACCAGGCTGAATGAACAGAATTCATTAGATACCTTGAGCTGATTTATCTCAGAAATGTAAAAAAAAATATCATTAATGAATATTTGTGTGTGTGTGTGTGTTGAAGTGTCTTGTATAAAGTGAAGTGTGTGTACATATGCATTTTATATGTTTTCCTTTTTTGTGGTGTGTGATCGTGCTCTGATACACTGGGAGGCCCAGTGGGATTTTATATAAAGTGTGACGACCTGAGAGACAGTATCTCCCTCTAGTGGCAGAAAAATACAGTACAGCTGCTGAAGGGATCCATATGTCTGCGGAAGATTGCTGGGGGCAGTGTAATAACAGAAAAATGTCCCAGAGCGTAGCTATGTTCCTATTTGTGTTTGTGTTTGTGTTGGGTGTACAGTAGGGTGTGTGTGTGTGTGTGTGTGTGTGTGTGTGTGTGTGTGTGTGTGTGTGTGTGTGTGTGTGTGTGTGTGTGTGTGTGTGTGTGTGTGTGTGTGTGTGTATAAAGTATCGTATTATACTACCCACTATATATATATATATATATATTTGTGGACATCAAGCAAACACAAGCAACACAGGAAAATAGGGGGCAATGAGCATGAGACTGGAAACTCCTAGTGGATGTCAGAAGGCAACTTCAGTTCCACAGTGTATTGTTATGACCTTGAGACCAGTATGTGTTGTATCCTGAATGTGAGCGCATTGTCTACTATTGAGTGGTATACTATTCTGTTTGAGGATGTGATGGGGGAATCCTTTGAGAAGGTGAGGTGAACAAAAAAAAAATGCAGAACATGTCACAGGAGGAAGGGAACACGGCTGGCAAGAAGTGTAAAATGTGCTCACTATTTTTGTAAATTTGCCTCTGTACACCTCCACAATGAATCTCAAATAGAGTAATCAAGATGTCCTTAAATTGTATATTTTCAGGTTTAATTTAAAGGCTTGAACAACATTATTACAGTAACTGTAATAATTTCGGCATTTTTATAAATTTTCACTCCATTTCTGAGGCTCAAAAGTAATTGGACAGTGGACTGATGAGCAGTTTCATGGCCAGTTGTGGTCTGTTGCCTTGTTATCCTGTGACACATTAATCAGATAAAAAGGTCTGGAGTTCATTCCAAGTATTTGCATTCGGTAACTGTTCTTTGGAACTCTCAATGTGCACACAGTTCAAAGAGGCATTGATGCAAGTGAAGAAGACCATAATTAGGCTGAACCCCCCCCCCCCCCCCACCCCCCAAAAAACAAAAACAAACCACAGTCAGTATGTGAGATATAATCAGCAACTTGGTGCATTTTTAGAAAGAGGAAATGCACTGCTGATCTCAGACAACACCAGGCCTGGAAGACCACAGGTGACAACTATGGTGGATGATCGTACAATTCTTTCCTCAGTGAAGAAAAGTCTATTTTTAAGACCTAGCCGGCAAAGACACTCTTGAGGAGGTAGGCATACTGTATCACTCTCAAAGTCTACAGTCAAGAGACGCTGATTGAATACAACTGCAGAGGGAGGCCAGATTAGCTGCAGGTGTGGAAGTTTTTGGACCGATTAAACCAAGATTAACTTATACTAGAAAGATGGGAGAAGGGCAGTATAGAACAAAAGTTTATGATCCAAAGCACTTTATGCAACAGTTCAGTCCGTGCAAGCTATTTATTATTTCTTGATTTTTTGATCGAGAGGCACTCTGTGAGTCATCACGAGTAGCGATATCCCAGCACAGCAGCACTCAAGACCTTTTTCACTGCGAGTAATCACTCCACATTTTGCATTGAATTACCAACATGAACGTTCCATTCATTCATTGCAAGAGAGCAACGATTTCATAACGTCACCTCGGAGTGAGACAGAAACGCAGGGCATTTTATGAGTCTTCACAAGTGGCGATATCCCAATGGAACTGGGCCTGACGTTTGCTGGGGGTGTAACTGCTGATAGAAGTGTCAGGATGATTTCTCATGAGTATAAGGCTATTCCACAGACTTCCTAATGAGGAGGCACAACAGTCAAAGAATCTCCCATAGAAATGTATTATGGTTAGTTCGTAATGCAAGCATGGAAGTCATCTTTTTACATTACTATACATTTGGCTGACGCTTTTTAACCAAAGCGACTTACACCATGATAATTTTTTTTTTTAAAATGCAAGTTTTTAAGAGAAATTCTAACCAATTTTACAAGAATTAGCAAGAAATCTACACATATTCATATTGTAGTTGACATGTGAATACATTGTGTCATTCATGCGATATGTTGTGAATACATTGTGTCCCCGAAATAGATGCCCAATACGTGCCCAATGTGTGTCTGTAGACCATCGAGTTGAGGGACTAGCCTGAAACCACTCTCTCTGCTCAGATTCAGACATATGCTGCAAAAATGATCGGACAGCACTTCACAGTGCAGATGGATATTGGACCAAAACATGGACCTAAACGGCAAAACAACCCAGGGATTTCTCAAGGCATAAAAATGGAACGTGGATCATCAGGAGGCTGCGGTGAAGGCTGGCAAATCATTTCACAGGAGAGAACTTAGTGTTTGATCATGTTTGTGGGTCTAGGTAGTCTTCGGGCAATTATTGACTTCAAAAGATTATCCTTCAGCCAAGTATAAAATATAATCATTATAGATCCATTGTGGTGGTGTATAAAGGTAAAATTACAAACAAAATGTGTCACTGTCCAAATACAGACATACAGACATAACTGGATGTGAAATGGTGTCACTGTGATTCTGAGGTGGCACTAGTGTTGGTGACTCTGCTTGTGATTCGTCCAGACTCACCATGAGTGTGGAGGGTGGTTGGTCTGGGATGCCAGATATCACCGTTGGGCCTTCTAGAGGTCACGTCATGGACCTAATTCAACTAAATGCTGACTGTGACTGCTTGAATGCTCATGAAAGCTACTTTGTTGGTGTCTCTTTTTGCCTCTTTGGTTGGGCACTGGCTTTACTTAAAGCCTACATCAATAGGGAATAACTATGTGCTAACGACGCTTGCTTGTTGCTCACAAAGGCTGCTTTGTTGATGATATTGTTCTTGGTGCTTTGGTTGTTTGGTGGGACATTTAGGCTACTGGCAGTGGAAGTTGACTGCCATCGGCCAATTGTGTATTGTCGCTGTATCTCATGTCCTTTTGTAATTTTAGATACACCTGGGGCCTAATCGGCCTACTGTATGTGGCTAAGCATGTTGCACTGTGAAGCCTACATGGATCTTAGATACAACATGCACCAAGTTTATGACTGCCGCCAGCCGATTGCGCATTGATGTTGCATCTCACATCATGTTGTGCAATGGGAAATATGCTTGGTTGGTTTTCAACCACTGAGGGATAGCGCAAGGAATTTAACACCTTTGCTGTGTATATCTGAAGTAAGAGTGTGTGTATGTATATATTTACGTGTGTGTGTGTGTGTGTGTGTGTGTTGTGAGTGAATGAGTGAGTGAGATTGGCTGAATACGGTATTCTTCTGCAACACCTGCTGAATGGGAGCAAATATTCAAAGCAATAATTAGCTAATTCTGTTCTTTGTCAAACCTCTCTGTCACTCTCATGTGGGAGAGAGAGAGAGAGAGAGAGCTGGAACACGGCTCATCACACCTGAATTATCTTTTGATGTTAGTAAACCCAAACAGTGCCAGTGACTAACTTACGCTGATGTCTCTCACTGTCTGTTGCCCTCCGACATCTCGTCTGACTCACCCTGTCTCCAAGTCTTGCCAGGACTGACCCTCCTGCTTCCCCAGAGCCCGGTTAATACCTTCTGCTGTGCCGCGTGCCATCATGATATGACAGGGGGCACCCATATCATCCCTTCCTCATCTTCTTGCAAGGGTTCACTAGACCCTGAGTAGGTATAATTACAATTTGTGTTGACATTTGAAAGGAATGCTCAACAAAATGGCCTCTTTTTTTTTTTTTTTTTTTTTTTTAAACAGCTACTTCATTTGCGCTGGCAAAAGAGTGCAGGGGCCTCGGTGGCCTCTGTGGGTGTGCGTGGGCTTGTAAATGAGGCCGTATTAATGTGTGTTTGCTGGGCGCTAATGCTGGAGATTACGCGTGCCCCGTCCCAGTCCCTTCAGGGCCGCCGAGGAAACTAATAAATGCGGCGCGGCTTATAAATGTGTGTGCCCACAAGTCATCAGGAAATTGTGATGTCCTTTGGCCCGCCTCAGCTCCGTAATGGCAATTAGCGGCGTTCCAAAGCGTGTTCGCTCGGCTCATCCTCTCGCCCCGCTCGTTGTCTGACTCGCCCGCGCTCGTTTTGGTTGGCATCCCTGTCTGTCCCACTCTCCCTGTTCCTCCCGTGTCCTCAATGCCCTTCAGCCCTCACACTCACCCCTGCTTTACCATGGTGAGGCCCAGAGTGTGAACCTGTTAGAGGGAGGGAGGGAGGGAGAGAGAGAGGGAGAGAGAGAGGGAGAGACAGAGAGAGACAGAGAGAAAGAGAGAGAGAGAGAGGAAGAGGTATGGTTGGGGCAGATGCTTTTCCCTCTCTTTTTCTCCCTCTCTCTCTCTCTCTCTCTCTCTCTCTCTCTCTCTCTCTCTCTCCCTGTGACAGGTCTGTGTGTAGTAAGGGCCCCATGAGACCCGTGCCCACAAAGCTGGCATTCGGTGGTGAAGGGCTGAGTGGTACGCAGAACACAGCGGCTCTCGAGGGCCGACACCAGAGCCCCAGTCGGGCCTCTCATCCCGCGGCGCTCCATTACCCCCGCGGCCCCCAGGGCTGCCCGCCGATGACAGCTGCTCTCCCAGCCCCAGGCCCGGGGGTTCCTGCTCAGCACACACACGCTTCAGTGTTCACATGTTGCCACCCGTACAGGGACATTGGGGTGGGTGGGGTGGGGGGCTGTCTGTGTGTACCTTGTGTGTGTGAGAGACAGAAAGAGAGAGAGAGAGAGTGTGTGCATGTGTGTGGCTGACTTATAGTTGAGTCACACCCAAGTGTGTATATCTTCTGTGCAAACCTTAACACGGTCGGTTATTCATAATAAAATACTACCCAAGGTACTACCCAATTATATTCAAATGTACAAGTTTGGCAGCATAGCACATCGCTCTACTTGAGAAATGGTCATGTTCCTGCCCCATGCCTACATAATGCAGCCTGATGCACATGGATGTGTGTTTGTGTTTGAATACCCACCACCACATTTACATATACATACACACACACACACACACACACACACACACACACACACACACACACACACACACACACACACACACACACACACACACACACCATTAGCATAGGCATATAATGAGCCCTCCTTGATTCCGACTTTGCCTGGGTGCGACTGACGGCAGTCATTGATACAGCCAGCGCCCTCTCCCCCTCCCCTCCACCGCTGGCGTGGAGTAATAGAGAGGCACCAGGCCGTATAGAAGAGAGGGGAGACTAGTGGCAGTGCATCGGCGGCGGCGGCGGCGGCGGGCGTGAATCAGCCTCTCAGCCTTCTCGCCACGCACCCACAGCCGCCACTGCTGATTGCCTTAGGTTGTGTTTTTCATTAGGGCGTAATTGCAGAGCAGTCGAGACCTCCGACGCACAGTTCATCAGACTGAGGAGCGATTGGAAGAGGGGGAGGACAGAGTGTGTGTGTGTGTGTGTGTGTGTGTGCGCGCACGTGTGTGGTGTGTGAGTGAGCGGGAGAGAGAGATGAAATAAATGGATAATCATGAGTGCACATGACGTGAACCTGCAGGCCCATCACGGCGCTCGTCATCGGGTGTTTTTCTGCGTTAATAAAGCGCTTGTTCCTCTCGCTCCTCCTCATTGCTCTTGATTATATCTGCTCTTGTCCTCCCACTACTCTCTCTCTCTCTTGCCTGTGCATCCCAATTATCATTACTGTCATCGTTATCGCCACGGTAATTAGTCCGTCTGCTGCATTCATTACTCAGTTACCGTGACAAGCGAAATCTGGAGGAGATACAGGTGTTGGGGAGGGACGGTCCGACCGGTCCGTCTGCGTGGTGAATTTCCGACGCCGCGCTCACCGCTCATATGCTCGTAGCATTCTCTCGCTTCGCTCCGTTCCTTCTTTTACTCTGGGCCGAGTCCTTTATCCGTCTCTCTCATGACTCTCTCCATCTCGGACACCTCCGTCTTTCTCTCACACTCTTGTTTTGTCTTTGGCTTTCTGTCTATCTCTCTCTCTTCACATCTTTTTTTTATCTTTTTCTCTCTCTGCCATTCACTTTGACACTGTTTTGCCCTCCATATCTCTTCCTCCCTCTCTCTCTGTCTCTCCATCTCTCTCCCTTTCTCTCTCTCCTTCTCTCTATCTATCTCTCTGTCTGATCCCTCTCTCTCTCTGCTTCTCCCTCTCTCTCTCTATCTCTCTGTCTGATCCCTCTCTCTCTCTCTCTGTCCCCTCTGCTTGTATCTCCCATTGACCTTCCCTGCTGCTGGAGTTCCTTTAGGCTGATGGAG
>NC_084995.1:18391919-18394419 GCF_963854185.1 Sardina pilchardus | reverse complement strand
TGTTTGTCCACTCTCCACCCCGGCACACATTGTAAACAGTGCTGGAAAGTGGCAAGGTGGGGTGGGGAAGGGGAAGGGGGAGATAGCGCAGACTACATTTGCGGAACGGAGTGGGCTCTCTTTTGCGGTGGCGCCATCACAAGCTGATATTTGGCGGCACATTACGGAGTGATTTATTTACTGAGCGACTCGGATCATTCTGACATGGTGCCGTAACGCTCTCGAGGTCCCGCTGATAGACAGCCTGGCACTGTCAGATGGGCATCCACCTCGGTCCAGATGCTCTTCCTGAAATAAGACGTGCTGCGGGAAGTGGACTTGCGGGAAACATGTTGCCGAGCAGGGTCCAATCAGATGCAGCGATAACAACCGAATGTAGTTCATTATAGCGTTGTGAGGAGGCTTATTTGTTTGTTACATATCAGAGAGACGGCTCAGAGAAGTCTCCAGGCTGTTTAAAATTGAATATGTATGATTTCATCGACCCTCGTGGCTAGTAGCCATCCAGAACACATACAGAATGTGTATGTGTGGTCATTTACAATTCATTTGTGTATATTACGGTATGCTGTGTATGTTTAGGCTTTTGCGTGTGTGTGTTTGTGTGTCTGTGTGTATTATTTTGTGAATGCATATGTATTTGTTGAGTGTATATACATGTACTTGTGAGTGTTGTATACTTGTGTGCCTGTGTGTGTATTGTTGTATATGTGAACTTGTGAGCTCCAGATTGTGATCTTTGTGTGTGTGTGTGTGTGTGTGTGTGTGTGTGTGTGTCTGTCTGTCTGTCTGTGTGTCTGTGATTGTGTGTGTGTGTGATTTCGTCTCAAAGCTGTTTAAATGGGAGTTAATGAGAGATCCCGTGGTGACTCTGGGAGTGTGAGGTGGGTGAGCTCGGAGGCATCCTGCGAGTAGGAGTGCATTTGACACCTTTGCTGCCAGATGGCAATTAATATAAAGGGCATCTGAATAGGCAATCCATGTGCTCAATAAATATGTGTCACTGGTGCTCAGCTTAGTAGGGGGAAACACTTTCTCTTTTTAACCGAACATTTGGTTCCATCCTGATTTTAATTGCTCTCACAATCTGTGGCAAACACAGGGGTTGTCAATCAAAGCCCCAGTCAAACAGGTGTTCAATAAACTCCAACTTGAATGAAACACCTCCGAGCCTTTTGAGAGGGGTGGTGGGGGGTGGGGGGGTGGGGGGGGGGGGGGGGGGGGGGGGAGGGGGGAGGATTTTGCTGTGCCAAAGAAAACGCAGAAGTGGAAGTTATTGTGCATGACTGTGCATTATGCTGTATGTGCTGTCCTCAAAAGAAGACTTTTGCATTTGGATTATGAGGTATGCGCCCAGTTCCATTTTTAATTCCAGGCCCTACATTTTGTGCAGCGTGTCTTATTGCATTCTTCTCCTCCAGTTCAGTCTTGGCTGATTCATATTTCACTTCCCCCCTTACTGTAAGAGTCTGAGGATCACAAATTATTATTATAAGTATTATAAAATAATAATAATAATGATTATTATTATTATTAGTAGTAGTATTACTACTATTGTATTATGATTCTTCTTATTATTATTTAGAATTCAACTGTAACTGAAATTCTGTTCTTCTCACCTGCCTCAGTGAAAACAGTAGTATTGATTACGGAGCCTTCCAGCAACATATCCTTCCCTGTAAAACCCATGGGCCCCCCTGTGGGATGGGTGAAGCCATGCCAGACTAATGTAAACTTTAGCTGCGGTGTCCTTGCGTGTTTCCACACTCCTCTGCCCAGTGACGCTCCCAGCTGTCACAGGCCCCCTCGCTCGGCGGGCTGCGTCTGAGCTCCAGTCCCTCTGCTGGGCCCTCCGGTCACTCACCCTTTCAAGCAGAGCTCCAGAGGGAGAGAGGGGCTTTGCCATCGCTCATTAGCCCAGGTTGGTGTGAGAAGACTGGGAGAGAAACTCTGAGGAGTCCCCCTTGTCCCTGTGGTGGAGCGTCTCCTGCTAAGGCGCCTGTACTGTACCACTGGCTGAACCGGTGGAGAGGCCGTGGAGGAGGTGGTGGGGGAGATGGTGGTGGCGGTTGCAGGGGAGGAGGAGGGGTTTGGGATGGTCTCACTGCTCCAGTGGTCATGCTGTCCAGCCCCCCAGCGATGTCTCCTCTGGCTCCCAGAGCTGCTTCCCTCATGCTGGCTGACTTGCCATCCCTCCTTCCCCTGTATCTCTGGAGATCACCCAGACTCGCACATACTGCCTACCTGTCTCCTCTGCGCACACCCACACACATGGGCACAGACACACACACACACACACACACACACACACACACACACAAAATGCATTTTGCTTATACTCTGTCACCTTTCGTCTTTTTCCCCTCCGATTCCTCCACTCTCTCTCTCTCTGTCTTTCTCCTTCACCTTCTTTTTCCCGATGCTCGGCTCGTGTCGAATGCACCCCCCACCCCCAGCTCAGATGTTTATGGCTGGTTGCTCGCACCACCTCTGTCCACTG
>NC_084995.1:18369419-18386919 GCF_963854185.1 Sardina pilchardus | reverse complement strand
GTCCGCCATTTTGGGAATTAATTGCATTGTCTGAATGACTTGCGTAAGCACTGAATTACTATTTCTTTTCCCTAATAGACTGTTTCCAGGAATTTATCCTTGACCATGTTAAAATGAGCCGCTAAAAGGCAAAAGGCCATTTTGTGGCAAATGATTTAATTCTCTCGTAATAGGCATTCACATTACTTTTTATTAGTGCGGAATTCATAGGGAGGCCGTTTTGTCTAATTTAAAAAAAGAGAGACAAAGAAAAGCAATTAATGTAGAAGTTCTCCCTAACAACTTTCGTTATCAATTAGACCCGTTCTATTTGAGAAACTCCAAAGTGGATAACTTGAGTGAAAAAATATTGTTAAGTGTCCTACTAATTGCGCTGTGATTATTTAAAATCATAAGTAGTCGTAAAGGTTGAGCAGTTTACAATGAATTTTTTTAATTAAAACGGATTTGCAGTGATTGAAATAAAGTATAAATACCTTGTTAACCTGCTTATCAGGTTGAGCAGTTCTTTAGCCTAAATTATGAAGGTGGTCTCTACCGATCATTAGTTGGGGGAATATTTAAACTGTAGTATAGGTGAGGTAGAAATGGCAAGACTATCACCACATTTAATTTACAAGAAATGTATAAATATAAATAAAAAAGGATTACAACTGATATTGCATCACAAGCTTTGAATATTTATCGGGGTTAAATAGATTTTAAAATCATTACTTCATGGCCCAAGAACAGACTGAGTTTGTTGTTATTTAAAGGGGTGACATTACATTGTCATAAAATTATTTTAAATAATACTTTTTCTAATATGCAATGGAAACTAAATGAAATTAATGGCACGTCACATGACATTTTCAATCCAGTATTATATTAAGTAGAAATCCACAACTAGACATTTTAAGTAGTTGTAAATATGTAGTCTTATTTACAAAATAAATATGTACTGCATACTTCAGCAGTGTGTTTTTGTAATAGAACATTCTCAGAACATTTGCATAAACACAAGTGACTGACACTGCATAAGAAAAGCTGAATGAAGAAAACTGTGTTTTATGGATATGGATATGGAGTCCAGCGAGAATCGTTGAAATATTCAGGAGAGTTTCATATTGTTTTGCACATATTCTATGTACTTTATTTTCGCTGTGGTGACAGTTGGATCAGTATTTGTAGGCTTGTGGTACACTTGGCTTAAGTTACTGTGTTAATATTTGCTCTGGTTCAGCTGTAGTACATCTATCTCTATATATATATATGTATTTATACAAGAGCTAAGGGAGGCTGCTAAATTTGAACATATTCAGACTAAAAATGTCAGTCCAGTTCCCATGTCTTGAACTCTAATATGAAGAGGTTTTACTGTAGTACTGTAGTAGCTGAGTCATGCTATAGCATCCCATCTCTCTCTCTCTCTCTCTCTCTCTCTCTCTCTCTCTCTCTCTCTCTCTCTCTCTCTCTCTCTCTCTCTCTCTCTCTCTCTCTCTCTCCTCTCTTTCTACTGGCTCTACTGGCTCGTCTGCTGTCTGGGCAGAGTAGATAAGGTTTAGGCGTGTGTGTGGAGAGGTAAGGCACCTGCTTGAAGGTGCAGCTGAGTATTTTTTCTCTCTCTCTCGCCGACGACGATGCTATCGCTGAGGGAATATTTACTCTTTGGCGATGTAATATATGCCTCCTCTCAGCAGGGCGGCGATCTGCTGCCTGCCTCTCGGGTGTAAGCCGACTCCAGTGCTCCGCAGTCCTAATGACACTGGCTCTACTCACCTGAGATACGCCACAGAGCTTAAGAGCAGGCTCGGAAGTGGGGCTATAGACACAGCTCACTTCCTGTCTCTCTCTCTTTCTCTCTCTCTCTCTCTCTTTCTCCCTCTCTCCGTCTCACCATCCCCTGCGGGGAGTCCCTCAGATGAACTATCAGTGGCACACACCCGATGCAGGAGAAGTGAGAGCCTGCGCTTCCTCCCTCATCTCCCCTCCACTTTTCCTTATCCACCGCCGTTTACCCACACGCTCAGCTATTTGCCACAGTGCATTTGGTCGACAGAAAGACTCAAGTCTCTCATTCCTGACCTCTTCCCTGGCTTCATAAAGCCTCAAAACTCAAAACATTTTTCTGCCCACATGATTGTGTGTCACTCGGTCTAAGCTGAGACTATTCCTGCAGCTTTAACCTACAGTAGCTTCAACCTTTAATATCCCGACAGCAGCACTCAGCAACCCCCTTAGCACTCTTCTCCATAAGCCAATTACAATCATCGTCTCCATGCATATAGTGCATGCATACATCTGACTAGTGATGTAGTGCTGGAGTACTGAGGTGCTGGCTGACTCTGGTGTTTTAGGTCAGGGGCAGCTCCCCTGATCAACTGTGTTGTTACTTGTGGGGTAGCGACGTGCAAAGCCCGGAGCTTTGGGTTCATCAAGCGCCATTCATGACAGAATGCGCGCACGGTGACTCCTACGACTTGTGCTGTCGCTGCGATGGCTCCTTTTGAATTTGTGATGCTGCAGTCAAACCCATTCAGTTTTCTGGGGAGGTGGGTTGATAATGAAATGGCACAAATATACACAAACACACACACACACACACGCATGCACGCAAACACACACACACACACACACACACACACACACACACACACACACACACAAGCACAAACACACAAACAGACAAGCACACTGAGACAGCAATCTCAGCACATCATCAGGGAAGGCTGGCTATGAAAACAGACATAGGTGGGTGAATAAGTGTAACAGGCGGTTGTTGGTTCAGCTGTAGATTCTCCTGAAGATTGTCTGGCACTGTCAGCAGTGCAGCTGCCTCTCCCTGAGTGGGAACGTGCTCTGCATATGTGCTGCCTCGTGCTCTCCTTACAGATGCACCTATTCAAATTCATGAAAACAAACAAAGTTTGGGGGTTGGGCGCTTCACAGCGCCTGAGATGAAGAAAAAAAAAGATCCACCCATATACACTAAGTTTGAGCATCACAGGGGGTCTTTATGATTTTGTATTTATTTATTTCTTTTTTACTGGTTTTACACGACTTCTGGTTTATTTATGTCGCTTTTCAAGAAGTGCTATTGCAGTATATTTCCGAAATGGCATCCTTGTGTAACAGCAATATACTGTATGTATCAAACTACACTAGCAGAGTGCTGCAGAGTGCCTACCAAGGATTGCTAGAGGGATCTCGGCTAAGCACAGGGACTAGCCCCTGTCACCTGCCCACGGAGAGCAGGCATGCCTTCAGGTGAAGGAGATCTATGGGTTGTTGGTTGCCACTGTTGCAGAGTTTCGACTGAAACTGCAAGACTTGTGTGATGGGCTTTTTTTATGATGGAAATGAACAACAAAATGTCTCTTTTGACCTACCCAAGCTCATATCCTACTGTAGAAATACAGAGGGCAAAATAGACCGCACTGTGCCAACTACAGAGGGTGAAATAGAGCACACTGTGCCAGCTACAGTTGGTAGGCAGGCATGTGTGTGAAGTTATGTCTCTGGGATAACTATTTGTATATTTACATCTATCTATATTTGCGTGAATATTTACATATACTGTAGATGCGTACATGTGTGCTTGTTTATGTGTGAGTGCATCTTGGGATGAGGTACATTATGTGGTCAGAATAGCAGAGTTTGAGGAAAGAACGAGACCATCGCGATAACTTTCATATGCATATGAAATGGGTTTGCGACGTGAAGCCTGCAAGCGCTCTGAAATCCCAATCTGAGCTGTTTTTTTCTTCCCCGATGAAGGTGTAATTATGCACATCCATAATCTTAAACAATCTTTTAATTACAATACTACGTTCTCATTTCACCCAGTAATATACCCAAACTTTTAAAGTAATAGATTAGGTTAATTATCTCACCCCTGCAATGCTCAAAGCCAAGTAATATATTCTTCCTCCCCCCACCCTACACCCTCCTTTTAGATGGCTCAAGATGGCTTTAAGATGATAACTTTCTCCTTCATCATAATGTGCTAAATCTAAATTTCTTGTCCTCTTGGTTTGATCAGTGCGGGGAACGAATACTTGGGCTCTTGTTGTTCTTGTTGGTTTTTTTTCCCCTCTCTTTTTTGTCAGATCTGTGCGAGATGTACAACACCCTACTCACTAATAGCGCACGAAGAGCTGTACCTTTGTGTGTGTGTGTGTGTGTGTGTGTGTGTGTGTGTGTGTGTGTGTGTGTGTGTGTGTGTGTGTGTATGTGTGTGTGTGTGTGTGTGTGTGTGTGTGTGTGTGTGGTCCAAAGTCACTCTCAGAGTCTGTCTCTTTTTGTGTATCGAGCTGATTGACAAAAAGCTTAGCTGAGAAGTAGCTGATCTTCCACCTGTGTTTCTGTGCCTATGAGAGAGAGTTTGGTGGCACCATTGGCAGCACAGGTAGAGAATAGAGATACCAAGCTGAACAACAGAACACAGTTAGCAAATGAAGACGTCAATGGGGCGTAATTAAGTTAAGCAAAGTGAGTATGTGAGAGAGAGTGAGGCGAGAGATAGAATGTGAGAAACTAGCTAGAGGGGAAAATATTTTGGCAGGGACACAGCTTCTCAGTCGAGAGCAAACCTTGCATAATCCTTTCCACTCTTGACATGTTGACTAAAGATGTGCTTGTGCTTATGTAAACAGTTTGCACACACCCGAACAAGGTGGAATGAGCTAATTAAAGTATGTGATATATGCAAAAAAGTTATTCTCTGCTAACCTGTTCGCATTATGTTCATAATTACTTGCCAAAAAAGCTCCTGCGCTTAGATTAGTAGAGGATTTGGGAATATGCTAAGAGTATGGGAACCTTGACTTTTGCCAGCTGTACGTACCTCTCCCAGCTTTCACCAAACACCCTATTTAAACGTATGCGTGTATGCTAAATGAGTAGCTCCTCGTGCTCCTAACCGCCTGTCCAGGCTCTGGGGCTTGGTCGACATGAGAAAAGCGACAGTTGGGAGTGGGATGAGGAGGAATATTCATGGCTTCCTGGCGGCTGCTGCTGCTGCTGCTGCTGCCACGGCCCGTGCTGACTGACGGCTGGCGGGGGAGAAGGACGCCGACGCCGACGCTGACGCTGAGCCGTGGTGTGGAGCCGAGGGCCTGCTGACGCGGCTCAGGCAGGAGCTGCCTTCCCTTTTGGCGCGTGTACCGCGCCCAACGCCTTTCGCTCCCCCTTCTCCCCTTCTCCCCGTCCTCATCCGCTGCAGCACAGCCACTCCCGCTGAAGAGCTGCCAAATGTCTTCCTCCTGCCCTCCGCTGCAATTTGTCATCCGCCCTGACAGGCTTTAAGTTTTTTGAAATAGTGGATGATGTGTATTATCTGACATGCCGTCATTTTCAGCACCCCTGCACGTAATGTTAAATGATGAAACTTTGCCCAAAGAGCTGGAGTCTGCAATAACACTCGCTGGGAAACTACCACCTTGTGATTCCTTCCACTCTCTCCCTCTTTCTTTCTCTCTCTCTCTATTTCTTGCTCTCTCTCTCTCTCTTGATTTTTTTCTGTCTTGCTCTCCTATATGCCAAAAGAATATTCTTGATCGTGTAAATGTATAGAATGAGCAAATAGTGCCGCTGTTGATGAAATTACTTAAGGCAACACTGCTCATTTAATGCATCTAATTGACTGTGTTGATACACTGCCAAGAATCACAGATTGCCACCAGGAAAGAGGAGAGTGAGTGAGAGAAAATCCCACATACTGTATGTAAAAATCAGATTCATACATATTTCACACACACAAATGACATTCAGGTGTCCTCACAGAACACATACACACACACACACAAATATACATGCATCACACATGCACATTCACACTCACACCTACGCACACACACACACACACACACTCAAAGTTACACACACGCCGCACGCACACACACAAACACACATATGCACACACAGACCCCCCCCCCCCACACACACACACACACAAATACACATGCATTACACACACATACACAGACACACACACACAGACACACACACACACACACACACACACACTCACACCAACGCACACACACACACACACACACACACACTCAAAGTTACACACACGCCGCACGCACACACACAAACACACATATGCACACACAGACCCCCCCCCCCACACACACACACACAAATACACATGCATTACACACACATACACAGACACACACACACAGACACACACACACACACACACACACACACACACACACACACACACACACACACACAATCTTTCACACCCTTTAATTGCAATCTGCCGGCACAGATTCCCACTTTAACCTTATAAAATCATTCTTAGCCTGTGAGGAGATGTGGGCCTGAGATAGAGTCTGATGAGAGTGCAAGCAAATGCGCGTGGCGGTTTATGTGTGTGCCTGACATTTCACAAAATGACAGAAACCTTATAAACCAAATGCATGAGGCGGGTGTGACAGCCTGGTAATAGGATTGTTTTTACCTCACTGACTAGGAGGCTTGGGCTGTGTCGCAGTAAATCTCCTGTCTGATCTTTGGCACTACATGGTCAAATTAACCCTTATCTTGCCACGCTGGTGATCTCAAACGCTCATCTTGGACACCGAGTGCACACACACACACACACACACACACACACACACACACACACGTACGTGCAAACACACAAATACATACACTTTGACAAGGTCATCGGCCTCACTAGTGATTTATGTGTAATTTAGTGTTAACAGGACTGAGAGAACTGTCTCTTTAACTCCCTAAGCATGGCATAAAAATCCTACTGACAACCTTACCGTAGCAGTGGAGCAATGCTTTGCCCTTAGATATTGCAGCTGGAGGGGGCAGGCATCACAATCCAGGTGGACTATATAGAGTAGATCATTTGAATATGAAAGAGTATGGCATTCAAATTGAGATAATTGCACAAACCAGATGAATATATTTGTTTTTGCTTTGCTATTTTGATGGGGTTTTTTCTTTTATGTGGTAATTTATGTGAATCTTTCATGAATTAATATTAGTTGATACTTGTAGTTTAGTAAATATTTATGTCCAGCATCAGAGATAAGACCACAATATTTTTACACTCCATTGGAAAAATAGAAAATGTTTCAAATATCTGCATTTGAGTTTTTTTTCTGCTTGGCTTGAGACCACTCGAGAGTCTCTCATTTCAGATGTGGTATTTTTTAAGAAGGCAAAGTGCAAAGGGAGAGCCTATTGATTTTCCTCTACATTTTCCCTTTCTGGGTCGAACCCTTCTGCTGTTGGGTTAGCCACCCTCACCACTGCCTGCACAAAGAATGTGCCTTGTGGAATTTAAAGTAACATGTTTTGTGTGTGTGTGTGTGTGTGTGTGTGTGTGTGTGCCTACGTGTGTGACTATGTGTGTGTGTGTGTATGCCTGTGTGTTTGTACGTGTGTGTTGTGTGTGTGTGTGTGTGTGTGTGTGTGTGTGTGTGTGTGTGTGTGTGTGTGTGTGTGTGTGTGTGTGTGTGTGTGTATGTGTGTGTGTGTGTGTGTGTGTGTGTTAAAGTCATGGAGAGAAAGCATTGTAGAGCCAGGCCAAAGTGACGGGCCACAGATCCAACATTGGAAATCAATGCAGTAGAGAACGTGGCGGCTTACAGCTGGTAAAAAGAGGTTAAATGAGATGGCTCTACAGAGAAGCCAATTCCCCAAGGCTGACCTTTTGGGGATGTCATTAGTTACATACACAGAGTCAAATGAATGGAACTCACTCCATCTGTCTCTCTGCATATTCCTCCCTTGCTCTCTCTATCGGACTCTCTTTTTACCTACTGTAGTTATCAATCAGACTTTGGCAAAGCAATGAGACTTCACATTGTTATAGTAAATTAACTTGAAAGAATGGCATTTCTGGCTGTCAATAGGGTACAGTGCTCAGACTGCCTTCTCGTCTCCTTAGTTCCACTAGTCTTTACGCTAGTGCGAGCTAGCGCTACTGTACTGTACTTCTATTCAACGGAAATGAAAACCTGGGAGTAGCAGCAGCAGCAGCAGTGATGGGCACAGAATTGTCCTAGACAGCTTTTTTTTTTTTTTTTTTGTCAAAGTTGAGATGAATTTTATTCAGCAAAAGTTAATTTCCGAAACTGTCAGTGACATTTTAAGTGCACTGCATAATCTGACTCGCATTCAGCTACCCGTGTAGTCTGCTTTAGACTTTCAACCTCTGACAGCTCGGTCTGTGGTAGCTGCGGTGGCATATATCACACACATACAGGTGCGTACTGCCTTATAGACAGGCAGACAGACAGAGCAACTTAATGATAAAACAAGGAGTTGATTGAGTGAGGAGGGTTATTAATAAAGGTATAACAGACACTATATAGCAGGGACACCACTGTTGAGGGCAGGGCAAGACAGCGCTCCTCACAGCCATCAAATGGACTTTTTTTGTGTGTGTGTTGTCAGGTGCAACCCCAAGACGACACATTTACACTGCCTATTAAGGCTGCCATTTATTTTCCGTTGTTTTGTTTTTAATTTTGTCTTACCACCTCAAACACTGACCACAAGGGAAATGTGATTCTTTTAGCATGTGTATCCACCACAGTAATGTGAAAACTTAATTAAAAGAACAGTGAAAAGTCATTATAGGTGTACTGGAATTAGCCAGTCAATCTCCACATCTAAATTGAATTTTTTAGCGGGCAATAGTTTCCAATGAGGCCCGTCTGGAGATCCAACTATGACCTCCTGGGTTCAATTTGGAATGTGGGAAACACATATAAAGATGTGCACTTATATTAACATGGTGGAGAAGTCAATTAAGAAACAGCTTCTGGAATCCAATTAAAAGTCTTTAGACAATTTCAGCGCCTGGCTCCCCCTGACTACCCAATCCCTCCCTGTCGCTCTAACCCCCCCACCCCCCTGCACCCCTCGCCCCCGCCCCAACACACCCGTTCCCGTAATGAAGGCACGGGAAAACACCAGGGGCTTTTAAATGGGCTTTCCAAAGGATTGTTTTTCTTTTTTATTGTCTTAAGAGGAACAAGTGTTATTGACTTTCGATTTAAATGAAAAGTCTTTTTTAAAAAGGGTGTCAAGGAATAGGCTGGCGAAGCGGCGTGAAATAAATAAATAAGTACTAGACTCGTATTAGATTAAGTGCAGTAATGAACATTGTAATGGACACCTGGTTAAATCATAGTGTTCTCTATTATGGCGGTCACCAGAGACAAACACGCACATGGAACTAAGTCCTCAACTCAATTTCCACCCGGGCATGCCTTTGGCCCTCTCCCTCTCTCTGCCTCTTTGTTTGGCTTCTCTCGTAATGACCACATGTCTCACTGGATGTAGATATCGGCCGACCAAACAAGACAATATCCCATTCTGCTTATTCTTCTTCTCCTCGCTTGTTTTTTTTCTTCTTCCTTTTCCCCAGATGGCATCTTCTGGTTGCCATGATTGCAATCGATCAGAGCCTTAAACCAATTTAATTAGTCGAGCATGTCAGGACACCTGCATAATTTGAGAAGCAGATAATTTGCTCTGACAGTGACGAGAATCCTGACTCACTCTCACTTTTTCTCTCTCTCTCTCTCTCTCTCTCTCTCTCTCTCTCACTGCTTGTCTATGTGGTCATATATAGTAGGGTATTCAGGCCACTATAGTGTGCATAATGGGCTGGTAATGGGCCTCCCAATGAAGCCACTCAAACATGTGTCACCTCAGCTTCATCAGCCTAGTCTAGCCACTCTCTCTCTCTCTCTCTCTCTCTCTCTCTCTCTCTCTCTCTCTTTCTGTCTGGACTTACATTCCACGTGAAGAGAGAAACTCTTGCAGATGTATTGCTATGATCCCCACATTGTTAAAACGTTGCTCATCTCAGAGAGGAAGAACTATCACAAAGAAAAAGAAACAATAGCATAATGCAGTACCTCAGTTTTGAATATGCCATGATAGCGCATTGAAATGACTATGGTGAATATAATGGAAGAAACTATTTTGGAACTCAGTACATTTTGTATATTGCAGGTATAAGTATTTCAGTAATTCATACCAGTCATCAGAGATGGGAGCATATTGATTAATTACTATCCAGGCAGTAATTAGAATGTTTTTTTGTTTTTTTTAGGCAATGGAAAATTAATTTCCTGATGCGTTTCACACTGTATCATAGTAATTTTCTTGTCAATTGAATGAAAATTCATTTGAAGCAGTCTCACGCCATTTTATCAGTACGATACTGATAATCGTCCTCGCCGCATCTCGGAGTTAATAGTAGCATCCTCCTTTTCGTGTTTGCTAATGCAAGAACAGAAAAATCAGATTGCGATCGGTCTCAGTCTGACCTTGAAGCTTGTAATGATAGCATCTCCAGCTGGATCCATTTTGGCTCATTATTATTTTAGCTGCATGTGGTCTTCCACCAAGTTGACATTGTGTCATTATTGCATCAGCTTTCCAAATAAACAGCAGTGCTGGCACGCTGAGCCCCGTGTCCAGAAAGCAATTACACAGTGACAAGCGGTTCCTATTACACAGATCGTCTCTGGATGGATGTTAAGATTTATTTGAAGTTTTTCCCCCCGTTAAATAAAAAGGAGACTCCTAATTTTGCTCCTATTTTTTTTTCTGATGCGGAATGACTGCGTTTGTGGCCTATATATTATGTAAATACGCTGCACTCCCATTAGTGGTTTTTAGTTATAGCAGTGGACCGCATGCCACCATGACACACATTTTTGAAGCAGCGAATGGGCGCGAGACGTGGAGTAAGAAGCGGGAATGGAATAGTCGTGTTGAAAGAGGCTTGCGCCTGTCCTACCAGCCAGTAATCCCCTCCCAGCACTATATATAGCCAGGCGATGAGTGCCCACAAGGCAGATGTCCCGACTCATGGAGGAGTGTGTGTGTGTGTGTGTGTGTGTGTGTGTGTGTGTGTGTGTGTGTGTGTGTGTGTGTGAGAGAGAGAGAGTGTGTGTGTGTGAGATTGTTTTAGGGTAGCAGAGAGGCCAGGCTCCCTGTAAGTAGTACCAGAGCGTCGGGTGAGAATATGTCAGCAGGAGGAGTCTCCGTAGCCGTGCCAACAGGGGCAGCACCATCTCCCCTGGAAGCACTTTACAGCATCGGGCCAACTCACACTCGAGGAGCTCTCCTCTGTAGCGTACGCCGAAACGTAGTGTTGCCAACTTGCCGCTATGTAAATATATGTAAAAATCACATCAAAGGCTCACTGAGATCTCTGTTAAAAAATAAAAGGAAAATATGTGTGAGCTCAGAGAGAGGGGAAAGGAGGGGTGGGGGTGGGGGGGTGGGGGCTAGTGATGATGGAGCCGCTGCACCACACAGAGCGACGCGTTTTCATTTTCCTCCTCTTTCTTCTGATTTCTGCCGTTAACGGATGTGACTGTGCTCCGCTGTTTTCTACACACGAGGGTTCAGATCAATACCATTTCCTTTTATATGGAAATGTTTCACAGCAGGTAGCAATAGGTAGATATATTCTCATTCGATTGCTGCCAATTTACCAGGCCACGAAGCACCCCCCCCCCCCCCCCCTCCCCCCCCATCAAATAAGGCGTTGACGGCGGAACACACGATTTGCATAACAAAGCAGTTTGCTGTGCAACTTTAAAGAATCTGGTTAAGTTGATTACAGGTAATGAGAAGGGCATAGGGTCATTCTTAGCAGGAAACGTTACCTCTGGGAAGCATTGATTTTTGTCTGTTTTGAACTACTTAATATGCGGCTCGATGCATTATACATGCTGTTTAGTGCTGCAGTGAAGGGTGCGTGTTTTTATTTTGGGAAATATAGTATTTCCCTTCATTCAAACATATTGCATTTCAGCTGAAAGTAGATGGGAGGCCACAGAATCATAGGAGAACAGTAATTAGGCTCTACAGTCAACCCCCTAGAGAAGATCTAAGAGAAGAAATTGAAACTCTGCCAGGACAAAACACACATACACGTATACACACACACACACACACACACACACACACATACACATTCACACACATTGTGCTGAATTTCTGGGGTATTTGCTGTCTTACTTCGCACTTTCAAGTCTTGTTTAATTTGTGATATTTTCTTAATCTTCATTTTACTTTTTTTCCCCCCTCTCGTTCTCCTTAAATATAGAGTCAAATGAATTCCAATTAGATTCCATTAGATAATAAAGATGCTGTAGGCCCTTTCACCACCCTGTGCCTCACTGCACTGTTCCATATCCAACATGGAGGTTCTCAAAAAAAAGAAGGGAAAAAAAGAAAAAAAAAACAGGAGGAAAAAATAAAAGAGGGAGAAAGAAAAACAAGGACGGAGCTTCACACCACAAGGAGAGTGTGAGGAGATTGGGTGATGAATTTAATTCTGCAAGTTCAGAGAGATTTCTTAGTTTGACATGCGCAGCAGGGGGTCTTTGAGAGCTTGGCAATGTCTCTTGCACTGCATGCTTTGAAAATCTCTCCCCACTGCCGAGCTCCTATCAAAAGCCAAGGATAATATTCCCTTCGAGGTAAAGCATCCTGGTGAAAGAACTTCTAGAGCCTTTTATTTATTCATCATGGTTATATCAGAATATATCAGAAGGGTGCATGATAATGCATGAAAGAACTAAGAGAGAGGCTTGATTGGAGTAACATTTTTTGTTTGTTCGGTTGTTTTATTTTGGCGGGGAGGGGGGATTCTTACGGACTCATGGTCTGTGTTGTATCCCAGACCAGTGTGGTATTTACAAGATGATTATGTTTAATACTCTGCATCTCTCGTTCCCTTTCCCTCCCTCCCTCCCTGTGTCCTTCCCTCCCTCCCTCTCGTTCTCTCTCTCTCTCTCTCTCTCTCTCTCTTGTTCTCTCTTTCCCCTCTCTCTCTCTCTCTCTCTCTCTCTCTGTCTGTCATGCTGTGTCTATGACTCTGTTTGTGAAATTCTCAAGGTGACTAATTATTGCACAGCCGCATATGATGTAAGAAAACTGTAACATGCAAAAGTGCATAGCGGCGTGTGCACTCAGCCCTACTCCGGCTTATCATCACAAAGGCCTCAGATGTTTGACCTCAGTCATAACAAGTTGATTAGGAGAACCTGGAGGAGTCAAGGGCATATTCATGCACTGACTCCTCACCTGGATTACTTACTGAGCACTGATTATTGTCTCAAAGAGAACAAGTCTTCAAACGTGTAGTTTTGCATCTCCGCCATTATGCATAGTCCTTTCTCATTTTGAAGCAAAAAAAAGAAAAGAAAAGAAAAGAAAAACAATAGCCCAAACTCCCGCTCTTATGGATCCTATCTTCCCAAATGGTTGTAATGTAGTTTTCTAGCTTGTTCCTATTTACCGCGGTTCCTCGGACATGAGTGATGGCAGTGAGCGTCATTATGCTCTTAACTGACTGTGACTCCAATAATGTCACTGACGTAATTAAAAGCACTAAGGTTCACGTTGAACGTGATGTATGATGGGTGGCCTGGCCGAGCAGCGGTGGATTTCACGTGCACGTTCTCCCATGGAGAGAACACTTAAGACGGTAGCTATAAATCTCCCGAGGATATTAAGTCCCTAGATTAGTTTAAGGCAATTGGTATACGTAAAGCACAAGGAATGAATGCACACACATACATAGAGGCGTGCGTGGACTGGACACACACACACACACACACACACACACACACACACACACACACACACACAGCACCCGCGCACACACACACACACACACACACACACACACGCAGACACACACACACACACACACACTTTTAGTACATGTGTGCCCTGTCCTTTGAGGCACTTATTTGTCTTAAACTGCCAGGCTTGTAATATTGCTAGATGTAATTGCAGGCTTCATCTTAACAAATTGCACCGCACTAACACAGAATTGCGATGCCTTTCATTAAAAGTTCCTGCAAACTCATAGACATTAAAAGTGCATTACTATTTCAGTGCATGCTCCAGCTAAATTGTTAAAAGGCACCTGCAGTGTTATTTTTTTTTGTTTCGCTTTTCCTTTCTCTTCCCCCCACTCAATTTTTTTTTCCTTTCTCGTAATTCCTTTTCTTGTGTTAAATTAACCCGCGCCGAATCTCCAGTTTTGCCAGGCAGATCTGGGCTGTGGCTGGAAGGCATGTTAGGCACATGTTAGGCTTTGAGAGACAGCCGCTCCCTTCTCCCAAGGCCACCGCCATGCAGGCCTGCCATTAATAGCTGCAGCCCTTTTAACGAGTTCATCTCTCAGCGTGAGCCTTCGATTGGAGAGGAGACTCCCACCTCTGCCTAAAGGGCAAGCCATCATCAGCAAACACCTCGAACTTTCGCCTCGCTCCCTTGGTGTGTGTGTGTACAGTATGTGTGTGTGAGCGTGCGCGTCTCTGTGTGTGTGTGTGTGTTTCTGTCGATATGAAGGAATGCGTATTTGTATGTCTGTGTGGGAGAGAAAGAGAGAGGTGACATATTGACCATCGTAGAAATGGAAGTTATCAAAAACTTGGTGGTAGTATTAGTGGTGCGTCGTGCCACAGCATACATCTGCAGTAATATTAATAGAAACGATGAGAATGTCAGATCCGTATTAGCCATTTTTACCAGTTCCCAAAGGGAATATACTATATATATGCTGCTCCAGTGCAAACAATTTCATGATATCTCTCATTGGGTGCAGAGAAGGTGAATGTGTGGCCTGTCTAATAACTTGGTGCTCCATGTCACATGGCTGTGTAATAGCGGCCGCTCGCTGTCTGCCGGACTCATTGGCCCATGGCCTGGAGTGAGGCGCGATGACCGAGAATTGCCACACTCTGATGAAATTGCCGTCCGTCACTTGAAATGCCTTATGTCTTTTCAGAAATGCCCATAATTATAGCCCATACATAAAGCACGGCCTAATAAATGTGTCAGAGCCGCGGAGGGCATTCTCAGAGGAGATTTATGGACGTAATGTGCGTGAATGTGTCCACATGGCGTAGTTGTTTTCTTTGTGTCTGGCTCCTCTCGTGCTTTTGTACGCCCATGCTGTAGCATGCTGGACGCGGTCCTTGTTCTCGTGCTCGCGGGGATGTTCTTTCCTCTGCCCTTCCGCGACTCGCGGTTGTCAAACCTGCTTGTTTGTTTCTCCGGCCGGGGCCGGCCTCATCCGCCAGCCCCCGAGTCGCTGGCCCGGTAATGAAGAGCAACGCGGTGCGCCGCACTCCGCATTGGAGCCGAGCCCAGATACAGTGAAAGGCAGGCAGGCAGGCAGGCACGCAGGCAGGCAGGCAGGCAGGCAGGCAGGCCTGCTCACCACTGGCTACTCTAGCCTCGCAGCGGAGGACTGGTTCAGCTTTTCAGACGGCCGAGAGCCATGGCACCAAGCGAAGGGCACTTCTTTTTCTGCTTTTCTAGCTTTTGTAGCCTTAAAGCCTTTGTCCAGTTTCTCACAGCCATTTACACATTGACTTCAACTATTAGACTTCTAAACTGCACGGGTCCTTTTTCATTCTCAGCTGCTGCATTGCGATGATATGCGTTTTTCTTTTTTTTTTTAGATGGTGTTATTTGTGAGATCCAGGCTTGTTTCTCCTGTGGAAACAATGAGGTGTGTGTGTGTGTGTGTGTGTGTGTGTGTGTGTGTGTGTGTGTGTGTGTGTTTGTGTGTGTATTTGCATGAAAATATGCAGAGACAGGCACGGCAGATTATGCCTCCGCTCTCTCCTGTCATCCCAGTCAAATTGGCGTCTTTATCTTCTAATTTAAGCTCAGGTATACACTGCAGTCACTGATATGTTTATTTACTCTGACAGAAAGTGTGCAGCTCTATCACTCTGTTGACTTTCCCCTTGTCTTGCCTGGTTCTTCTCTATGTCCTTCTCTCCCTCTCCCCCTCTTCTCTTTCTCCTCTTCCCTGTTTTTCTCCCCCTCTCTCTCCCTCTCATCTCTCTCCATTTCCCTCTCTCTCCTTCTCTCTCCCTCTCCTCTCTCTCCCTCCCTCTTTCTTTCTCTCTTTCTCTCTCTCGCTCTCCCTCTCCTCTCTTTTTCCACCCCCCTCTCTGTCTCTTTCTCTCTCCCTCTCCTTTCTCTCACTCCCTCTTTCTCTCTCCCTCTTCTTCTCTCCCTCCCTCTCTCTGGGCAGTGTGAGTGAGTGTGCCTGTGAGAGTGAGGGCTCTGGCTGTGAGTGTGTGAGCCCAGGTGACCTTTGATCAGAGTGATGGACGGGTCCATCTCTGGCCTGCAGAAGGCCCCTGAGTCTGACGGACAGGAAGAGGATGGCAGTCAGTGGCAGGGTCACCCCCTTCCCTCTCTTTCATTCACACACACACACTTTCACTGGTGCTCTCCAGGTTTAGATCTCTCTCTCTCTCTCTCTCTCTGTCCGTCTATTTTTCTTACTCACAATCACACTTTCCCCCAAACGGTGTCTTTCTTCTCATTGCCTCTCTCTCTCCTATGTGCCTATCTGTCTGTCTTTCTGTCCGTGCGTCTATGTAAGCCTGTCTGCATTCCTTCCTGTTTTTTTTTGCCGTCTTTCTCTTTTTTCCCATGTTCCCTCTCTCCATAACACTCCCCCCATCATTCGCTGTTGTCACCCAGAGTCTGCCAAAATAAAGAAGTCAGGATCTCCGAGGTGATTTTAGGGACAGAATAAACATCCATTTTCCACCGCCAGTCGGAGGGCCTGCTCTTTCTGGGCTACTGACCATAAACCAGACAGTGCAGTGCTGTGTGAGCCAGCTGGACACGACGCACCTGAAGCCCAGGACATCTTGCTCGCTCCCTGAATTATAATGCAAAGGGTCAGCCAATAACTCCCAACTTTGCACCAATTTCATTCAGCACATAGCGTTTTTATTTTTTTTCCTTCTTCTTCTATTTTGGATCCAGAGGTTGACTTTGTAGAATGTATGCAACAGATGTTCCAGAATGTTCCAGCCAAACCCAGCGAATCGGATATCTCCCCCGGTTAGCACGACTCTTCTGTCACATTTGTAGCAATCTGAAATAACATTTGATATGAAATTGTTCTATAAAACAAAACAGAGGGGTTGTTAATCTGTCTCTGTTCATGGGGCCGTTCTCAGGCGTGATTTACGTGCGGGCAACAATTGAGTGGTGCAATATACAACTGCTCATAAAGATGAAATACAGAGCCTTGTTATGGCAAGATCGAAAGGAGGAAAGGTTTCACGGTCAGCCACCAACAATAACATAAAGCAAAAGCTTTGGACTTTGTACAAAAGCTGTAACTGGCACATGTAGGGATATAGGAAAGTACAGAAACACACACACACACACACACACACACACACACTCACAAACGGGCGCGCGCGCAATCACGAACGCAATAGGAACTGTGGTGGTCATAGTTGTAATCATTGCACCAGTGTTTTCTGCAACTGCTTGTAGATAACACGTAATGTTCAATAAAAAACACACACACACCGGCAACCAAAAACAGGGCACTCTCAATGTGTTTGCACCCAAAATCAAACACCTGCCGTCTTTATAGGGCAATGTTACCATTGATCCGAAAACACTCGATGGGAAGAGAATGGAAGATTATGCCCAGGCTTGT
>NC_084995.1:18356919-18364419 GCF_963854185.1 Sardina pilchardus | reverse complement strand
ATCTGTGTCAACTGCCTAGGCGCTCATCTACTGTATGCCCAGCGCCATGGATTCGGCAAAACAAACACAAATATATTGAATTACAGTTTTGGAATAATTTTGGAATAACACATTGGAGAGGATGTTTCGTTGTTCATCATATCCATAGAGTGCGCTGTATTTGTGGAATTAATCATGCAGGCTTTTTGCTGGATAATTCATTCCAGAAGCTTGGTGTGGAATGGGAAGACTGCATTGTTGTGTGTTGTGTGTTGTGTGTTGTGTGTGATATTAATAATGAAGGAGCCTAATCCCAGCCCTGTCTGTGGGCTCCACTGTGCCTGCCCATAGAGTGCCTTTTAAAGGTCGCAGGGTTACTGTACAGTAAACCCTAAACTGCCCTAAAGGCTTTTTATTGGAATCCTGCCTCATCCACACACACCCATCAACACCCCTACTCTTAGCCCCCCCCCCCCCCCCCCCACACACACACACACACACACACACACACACACACTCCGCCTTCCCTAACATATGAATGCATATTACATACACATATGCATGCACACATGCACACACATTTACTCCTTTTCTCGCTACATCACCGTCGTCTGTGAAGGCTCACGCCCACCTCTGCTACTGGGGTGAATAAAGCCTGCAGAAAGGCGTTGGCCTTGGACAATACATCTGGCACAGTTTGTCTGGAATTATAACCCCCCCCCCCACACACACACACACACACATACTGTACACACTCACACACACACCAACCTTGTGTCCCTTCCTAGCAGATTTGATTTCTTCACATGGGAACGACATTTTGCAATAGACTCTCCAGTCCCCAGTGGCCCAGACCTCCAGTAGTGTTCATGTCCGTAGCCGAAGAGTTCGTGCCCGAACCCGTGCCCTGTGCTCCTTGTTCATCTTCAAACTGCTGGGAACCGAGGAGCTGGCCCGTTGTAATACTGCCCAGAGCTGCGTAGTGAATTGTGCAAGGGAGGGTCAGAGGTGGGAAATGAAAATTACGCAGTGCAAGAGCTATATAAACAGATGAATAACAGCACACTTCCGACATCTTAATAGCCATCTGGGGCAGGCCACAGATCACAGGAGTTGTGAGTCATAATTATATCCACTGAATTTTCAAAAGGTGGAACAAAACCATGGCAGGTTATTCAGGTTTTTTTTTTTTTCTTTGATTGTCTGAGATGGAGGAAGAGAGATGAAATGGAACATCGACCCTCACACAGATACAGTATGTACAGTACTGTAATTTCAGAAATGTGAGGATTGCAGTATGGCATGCACTCTACATAATGGGTGTATCATTCTGAATAGGTGTTTTTTTATTTGTAAATAAGTCTGTCAGCCATTGCAGATCTCTTAATGGGAGCATGTACAAGTGCAAGAATGACGGTAAAAGATTGGAATGACAGATTTTAGATACATGAATTGCTTACAGTTTTAGTTACACAGTGAGTGGCAACAACTGAGGTGAAAAAAAGTAAAATATTACTTACAAGATAGCACTCGTCAAGGCCTTGTACGGGTCTGTCATATTCATTCGCAGGTATTCACAATACCTGCTTATGAAGGGTGTGGAAGTTATTGGTTTGCAGTGATAGTTGGATTTTTAAAAGTAATGGTAAGAGCAGTGACAATATGCACAATTAATGGTAAAATAAAAATGTTGGTAGATGTAAAAGGGCATTAAATTCAGTGTTTTCCTCCAGCGTAGTTGCAGACTTATTACCAAAATAAGGTACCATCAGACCCTTAAAAATACTTCAAATGTCTACATTTAGTGTTTGCTATTTAAGGCCTAAACATGTTACGATATCTAGAGTTGTTGGAGGGCAGGGTTTTTTTTTTTCGTTCAGTTTACTGTTTTATTTATTATTATTATTATTATTGTGTCTATCCCACTACAACAACCAGTTCCTCAGAGTTATTAGTGAATGTGGCTGTTCTGGCAAAGCCTTAGAACCCCACTATGAGTCATCCCACTGAATGCAGCGGTTTTTCTTCAATAATTAAGCGATGTTGAAGGATGATGTGCTGTAGGCTTTGCAGACAGTATTAGTAATAGTAATAGTACTATTTTTTTCCCTCTTTAAAGGTCTTAAAAGTCATTAGATTCAGATTCTGTCATAATAATCTAATTAATCAAATCATGTAAAAAGCAAAACCATTTAGATGCTGTAACCCCAGCACCAGAGCGCTGTGGAATCAGAAATTTACAATGTTACGTTCCATCCGTTCAATCAATCAAAAGTTGATCAGCTCGTTCATCCATTCTTAATTTTCATTCTTTGTTCCTAGTTGGTAGAAGGCTGTACTGATGTAGTGAACAATGAACGATGAACTGAACGATGTATCTGGGGTAAGACCAGCCACTGTAAGGAGCATAGGGGGAACATGTATCAGTACTTTTCGTCTTCTGATGTCAAAGACTTTTTGAGGCAAAAACTGCAACTGCAAAAGTTGGTTGGTTTTATCATCCAACAATGTTCTCACCTGTTTTACACCTTACCCTGCATCCCTGATGTGTTTGTCATAGCACTTCTGTGATTAGCAATGCTTGTTGATAGTAATGTGCAGCCCTCAATCACACACGCATGCACACACGCACACACACACACACACACACACACACACACACACACACAGTCAGGATGTGGCTGCGGCCGATAACACGGGCTGAAGGCCAGCTCGATTTGGAACGGTCCAGTCTGCCGCAGCGAGATGTCATGGTAGTCACACTTCAGGCAATGTACAGATAGTGATTTATTGTTGACCTTTACCGTTTAGTCTTTCTCTCTCTCTCTCTCTCTTGTGTCCATTTCCCACTTTTAAAAAACAATATCTTCATGCTTGTGGTGTTGGTATTATATTTTGCTAATTTGTATTTTGATCATGGGTGATATGCTAGTTAATAAGATAATAAGATGGCCTTCATGGGCAGGGATGGGGAGCGGGGTGCTGTAGCACAACTGGTTAATAGATATTTAATTGTAGACCAGAGCTGTTTTAAGAATTATGTAGCCATACATCTGTAACATTAACTTGATATTTGGGGATAACCTTACACATTTTAGCTGAGTTACATTTTAGCCTTTGGCACTGTATCCCTTTCCCATTCATTCTTTAAAGAACAACAGAATCGGAGTGCATACAGTACCGGTAGGCTACATGCTGCTCACACGCATAGACAGTAGGCCTAAACAGAAAGAACTGTTCGCCACTCCTTGTTCGTCCAAACGGTTTGTGCATGATTGCAATAGTGCTGAAAGTCTTCTGCCTTGCATGCCATGCAATAGGACTGAAAAACAAAGCCTTTTTGTCAGATCATGGAGATATTTCAGATGTGCGATAACTGTAAAAGGAGTCTGCATAAGTTAGGGTTGTGCACTTGTGTTGGTGATTGTTTTAGTGTTAAAACCAAATTGTCTACTGAAATCAGAACTTAAACAGCCTCTGAATTCTTAATGGTGGGTAATGCTACAACTTGTAATCTAATTGATTAATTTCACAAAAGTATTATTTAAAAAAGAAAATAGATTAGATAACATGCAAACTTTGAAATGAACAAACGTATAAAAAATGTTGGTGGTGTCGCATATTGATATTAAAGTATTGAAGACTCAGCTGAAAATGAAAAATACAGTTGTTTAATATATAAAGACTTATAGGCCTACATACAGTAATATTGATAATGTCAATGTAAAAATCACATAGGCCTGTTATTTAGGATGATTACTCTCGCAAAAAAGATGTGAGGGTCTGTTTCGAATGAGTAGCCCTCCATATGATTTTGGGTCATTCAGGTATATTCCTGAAAAGGTGAGAGACCCCAGGGGTACAGCTTCCGTGCAGTCTTGGGTCTCGGTGCCCATGGGAACCCAGGTGTGAGTCCGACCTGGGTCAATTTCCCAATCCCATCCCTTCTCATTTGTTTCCTGTCACTCCTCGCGGTCTTGTATCAATAAAGCCAAAAATATACTTCAATGAAAAAGAAAGCCTTAATGAAATGACAGCCTGCCAGCAACCATCATGGCTGTAGTCTTAGCAAGCAGTGCATCTACAGTACCTCAACTTTTCATGATAATGAAACAGGAAGGAAACAGAAATCACACCTTACAGTAGCTATCAGTTCTCTTAATTTACCATGTGTGCAGGCATGTGGATATAGTGCTATGCATTGTTACGACCGGCTCTTGTCGTAACATAAACGATGCAAGCATACAGATTCAAAAATGAGCTGAATTTTATTGTTCGTCAAAAATATGTCTTCCTCTAAACCACTACTTTACTCAGTACTCTATGGGAATCACTCCCAAGAACATGAAGAGGTCACGCCAAGCAGGTGGTGAAAGAGACGGCCAGGGGTCGAGTAGGGATACGAGGGGGCAGTCTGAAGAGACTAGCCCACTGAAGGCTCAAAAGGCCATCTAATCACCTAAGCCCCAAATTCAATTATGTCGGTGGAGAGCAAGGTTTTTCAGTCTCCGATGACTGCTATTGACTTCTGGGGGCAATTTCCGTGGTGTCTGTGTGCGTGCTGTGGCGAGAGAGCAAGGGCTTAAGAGCACTGTTTAGGCCTCTGTCTTTTGCATGGGGCTCACTCGCCTGACTCATTCATGTGATCTAATGTGATTGCAGCTGCAGCCTCTGCCGTGCTGTCAGCTCACGATCGAAACAGACTCGAGCGTAGAGATACTTAAAGAATATGCAGTTTGCTTACTCATCACACTTATAGCACGTATAGGGTCCCTATTTCAAATGACAAATTTAAATGGCCTTTATCTCATTGTCTTGAGGATGGACTAATGTGTGGCAGGTGAGAGCATTGAACTGACCGATGTTTGTGTTTAGGATATTGCCCATGGTATTAAATTAGCAAATAGACTCAACCTCAGTATTAAGTAAGCTTTAATTAGACGACTTTGCCATGTACCTGCCATGTATCAGTCATAATATGTTCCGAAGGAGAAAATAGACAGGGTCTTATGCAAAGCAGACTCTGCCTGATTTTGATTTGATTTCAACTCGAATCAGTCACTTCTGAACATCTTGTTAATCGGGCCACATTCCTGTCATCCTGTCACAATCAATTTCTTTTTTTTTTCGTCTTTCAGTCTGATCAGTCAAACATTCAGTGTGAGCACAGCCAACATGAGGATCTGATTGAAACGTGTAGTGTGAGCTACAGTACCTTAAAACTGAACTTAAGGTTTTATCTTAAAACTGCGCAACTGAAAAAAAGAAAATTCATCGCGGCGTCCAAACCTAACCGCCCTCTCTCCTGCAGTGGAACATGTGTGCTGGGAGTTGTCCTCTCCACCCTCTGTTCCCCTCCACTCCACTTTTGCTAACTTTCCCAATGCGCTCAACTGTTTTCCATCATCTGTGACCTTGTGGGCCTTTTCTGTTTTGTATCTCCCTCCTTATGTTCCCTCTCAGCCTCCAGCTGGTTCCTTTTCCGCCTGCTCTGTCGCCCGGTCTGGCTGCCATCTTGTGTTGCATTCACATCATCTCCATCATGGCTCCACTCCTGGGCAATTTCAGGGTTATTTCAAGTGCCGCTCGAGTCATATGGCCATTGATGGAGCTCAGCTGCCTCCTCAGACACAATGATGACAGGCTTAATAATACCATCCTAATTCCCACACACTGTCTCAATGATGATGATGGTGATTGTGATGATGATAACGTTGATGATAACATCACTCCTAGAAAAAAAAGGTGCTATATAGAACCAAAAATGGTTCTATTGCATGCTTCATATAAAACCATTTTGAAGTATTCATCAAAGGAAGCTCTAAGGGTTCTTCAAAGCCTGCATGGTTCTATGTATTGAATATATACTGTTTATATACATATGTATATATATATATATTATGAGTGATCGATGATAGCGAGGATGATGATGATGATGACGATTGGTCATTATTGCCGTTTTCATGTCACCTTTCTCTGAACTTTTCCATTAAAAGCATTTTAAAGATACCATTAAATAGGTTAGAAATAGTTCTGAGCTGCAATGATGGTTGAAACTGTGTTAGAGAGAAAGGTATCATAGTACATGTATCTGCTCTGTGGTTTACTTCAGAAATATTCTGCAAAAAAAGAATATCAACAACGGACTGTCACAGGAAGCTTAAGATAAATTATAATGCTCAAAGAGTCTGATATATTAGCTACCTGCTGGACAGATGGAGTTTGTGAAATCAGAGGCAAGCAGTAAATCACTTGAAGTATATTTTTATGGCCAGTCTGAAAAAACAACTCTTATTATTTCACATTTCATTAATTACTTTTTCGCTCTTGTGTTCTTTTTGTCACAGGGGGAAGAACTGCATCTACACTTGACTCTTAAACTGTGAGTAATCCCTCTCATTGTTCGAGTATGTGTGTGTGTGTTTCTGTGTGTTTCTGTGTGTGTGTGTGTGTGTGTGGCAGACAATTGAGTGGTCTCGTTCATGATTGAGAATGTGCTTGTTTTGTGTGCTGCTTATTTTGTGAAGTGTGAATTGTATAGCCTTGTGCGGTCCCCGCTCCTTGGATCTGTCTGTGATGACTAAGTCAGCGGCTTGTTGCCCTGCAATCACAGAGGAATGGCTGTCGCTGTTGCTATTCTGTGCAAAATGGAGAGTCACAATGGCGGGCGCTAAGGAACGGTGCACTGTACACTCTCTGATTGGCTCTCTGTGGGCTACGGCCACTGCTTTGAGCTCAGGGATAATGGGCCAACAGGAGGGTGAACAGGAGAGCAGTGTGAGATGGAGTCTGTGCATCTTTATCAGTGAATCTCATACCAGCAAACTCTCACTCATACCCATACTCTCTCTCTCTCTCTCACACACACACACACACACACACACACACAACTCTCTTCTGTCCTTTAACGGTTTGTTTTCTGATGGCTGAATAGTCCTATCCTGGATCTACAGTTTCTGTTGCAGGTAGGGCATGTATACAGTACATGCATGGTATTGGTGTTGCTGACATGGTATTGGTGTTGCTGGTGTTGCTCTTGATGTCCAGACAAGTCCGGCACAGATACATCTCTTTTAAGTTAGTCAAAAGGACATGCCACAAATGTGGTTCTCGAATGCTGCAGTTCCACATGGGCCACAGACAGACAGGTGATCTTTATTTCACAGAGTAGCACACTCCTGGCGGCAATTGCCATCCAAGCCATAAGGCATACTGTAGCTCAACACGGCTGAGGAAGATGAGGTGTCCTAGAGACCAGGATGGGACTCCACACCAGCTGTGCCCAGAGGTGAGGGCCACTGCAGAAAACAGGAAAAAAAAAACACCTCGGAGCACAGCGGGTACATAGATAAGTGATTATCGACTCTTGTGAGATGCGGGTGAGAGGAGTGATGGGGAGGTGCTTGGGTGGTGACAGTGACACAGGGAGTGTCTCTACATGATCAAACGTGATCAAGGCAGCGCAGCTACGCTGGCCTGTGGGGTCCCCATTCTCAGTAATTAGAAGTAGTAATTAAGTAA
>NC_084995.1:18291919-18351919 GCF_963854185.1 Sardina pilchardus | reverse complement strand
GTCCAGCGTAGGCCACAGACATATCTGTTCTATTCTGGAGTGGACCAGGCTCACTGGGAGGCTCCACCGTTTTACTTTCATTTCCAGTGACGGTAACAATCGGAGGTTCTGGGTTCTCAGACTGATATTTTAGGGCATTTTGGTGCCACATTGTTTGAGGAAATCTGATCATGCCCGTGCTCTCGTATTGGTCGGCCTTCTTCCATTCTGAGGAAGCACAACGGTGAGTAATACATTTTTTCCAGTCCATTGCGATGTTCGCATTTATGGCATGTGATTGGGTCAATGGTATGCCATCTATCTATCTATTTATCTATCTATCTATCTATCTACAGTATCTATCTCTGTGTAAGTAAGCTCACCTTGTCTGCTGCTGGACTAGTGGTTTCTAAAGTATTGAATTTCAAAGGTATTGGTAGACTTACTGCTATCCGATGTTTTCAAGGGCGGATAGCTTCACTCTATATTTTTTCTGCGTGCTGTGAATAAGGAAATGATTTGCTTCAAAGTTGAATTGTACTTTTGAGCCATAAAAGAGCTATCCTCGGACTGTCAAAACACAGCATCACACTGTCATCCTGTCAAAAGGCTCTCACATCGTCAAAACATAAAACTTTGGACTATACTCTTGTAGGACCTGTTTTCCCGCAAGTATGTATAAAACCTGGTAATTGTACACTATTTGTGTGTGTGTGTGTGTGTGTGTATGTGTGTGTGTGTGTGTGTGTGTGTGTGTGTGTGTGTGTGTGTTTCCTTGGATTATGCATTTGTTTGAATCAACTATTACTGTTTGATATCTCGATGTCAAAATGTGTCTCACTCTGTGTCCACACACACGCACAAGCACAAGCACACACACACACACACACACACACACACACACACACACACACACACACACACACACACACACACACACACACACACCAGGGTTTATGGTAGCCAGCCAATTTAATTGTTGGGCAGAAATATCTGGTGGAATAGAATGAGTTAATAACATAAACAGCTGACATTGCGCAACATATGAAATATTTTCAAGACAAATGTAAAGTTTCAAATTACTTTTGAAGTAGTGCTTAGTGCTAATTTATTTAGCATAAATTCAAGTTATTTACTTGGACTGTTCCTATTTTATGTGAGTAATATATATATCACGACCTCCTGAACTTCTAAATCCCCAGGGCTGGTCTGTACTCACTGACTGTGAACACAGTGAATCATAGTTGTTACTGCGTTATCACCAGTGTAGCCCACTGAGAGTTAGGGTGAGGGGTTGTGATCTCATAGCAATGAACAGCCACATCATGCCTATTTTTTAACATCACGTCAGCCTGGCCGTAAAAACGCCACCGACTCCCCGGCTATTCTCCTGACTCTCACGATGCTGCTGCTGCCTCTGTGTAGTATTTTACTTTATTATCGTAGACTATGGCCCATCATAGCCTATCATTCATTGGTGCTGACTACGTTACTATGCTACGTGGATGAAGTGTATTATTTGTGTTTTACTACCATTTAAATGTATAGGCAATTATATGGCTATTTATAGCAGTCGGGAAGTTTTCGGTATATCTAGTATTGTGGAATATTAACGGATGTTCTGTTCAATCAAAAACGTCTAGTGTAACCCCTGAAAGACACGCGCACACACACACACACACACACACACACCTGTCTGTTGAGTGCATGATGAGTGGTAGATGGCTCTCCCAGTGGGGAACATGTTCTGATGCAGGCCCTCCTACCAGCGCTAGAGCATCGTGATGTCACAGCATCGCCTCAAAGACCTGCCATGGCAACCCACTGACACATCACTGATGCTCCTACTGTCAACAGCACAGAGACAGGTTAGATAGAGCAAACATACACACATGCACACATACTGTCAATTTATGCATGATATTCACACGAATACATACATACTCACATGCACACACAGACACACACACACACGCACGCATATACAAAGTTTTCTATTTTAAACCTAATGTTTTATTGATGTATACACATGCAGGCATGAGACACTTGACATCAACAGTGGGTGCTTTTTGCAGACTCGGAAACATTTACTTTCATAATTACGAGAGCATGTGGGACCCCACCTGGATTGAAATTTGCCACGCTGTTTTTCTCCCCATCAGCTAGACACATGCACACACACACACACACCAACCCACCGCCATACACACACCCACACACACACACGCACATACCAGCCCACCGCCACACACACACCAACCTTCCCCCACGCACCCTAGACACATGTGCACACACCCACACACCAACCCACCACCACACACATATACACCAACCCAATGCCACAAACACACACACACACACCAATCCACCACACACACACGCACACACACATACACACGCCAACCCACTGCCACACACACAAACACACACACACACACACACACACACACACGCACCCACACACCAACCCACCGCTACACACACACACACACACACCCCTGCACCCACTCCCATGTCTGTCATATAAATCTGTAGTATGTGAAGTAAGGATCATTTGGTATCTCGTTAATGCTGCGCTCATCGGCATCATGGAACGGCTGAGCTCAGGCGTCGGTTCCGTCCCTCACACACACGCGGGGAAGAGAACCCCGTTGGCTTCTTATACAGCGCCAGAACCCCCCATCCCACCCCCACCCCCCACTCCCTCCTCTTCCTCCACAGCCGCTGTAATGCTGGGCCTCGGTCAATGCTATTGATCTGCGAGCCTTTTCTTCATCACGACGCGGTGTTTACACATCCTCCCAATTACGCCGCCGCCCGTCATAAATTTGCAGCGCCGGCCAGTGACGGCTCCGGGGGCGTCATATTTATTTCTCCTCTCTTTGACGGTGGCCCATTGATTAAAACATTAGCGCCATAATTGAGTAGCCCGATCGATCGCCGTGGGCCCCGGCCAGCAAGCCACAGGTGGTGGGAGATGAAGGGAGGGATGGACGTCCCTTCTGAAGGTACAGCTCCTGTCTCTCCTCTCCTTCTGAGGGAAATTGGGGCGCAGGTGTGCCACCCCCTCTAACCCCCACCCCAGCTCCAACCCCAAAGCTAATTGATGTGCTCCGAGCTGCCATAGCACTGATTTGTGTTATTTGAAGTGCAAGAATGGTATGTGTAGAGGGCTCAGTCTTGACTTTTTTCCTGTAGAGTGTCCTGGAGACACCTTTTTTTCACACTCTCACGAGGGCATCAGTGGTCCTGCAGGTGCATGGCTTGTTAGTCTGACCCTGGAGCAGTCTGGGGTCCCTGGCTTTGGTACGGGCATGATGGAGAGATTGAGGGGTGAGGGGTGTCGTCACAGGAGGAACGCTGTAGTTGGCACCAGGGCTGGATCTGTGGAGTGGACACAGATGCATGAGTGGTGGTGGTGGTGGTGCTGGTGGTGCTGGAGAGGGAGGGAAGAGAGCAGCCGCACGGCGCTCTCCCGGTCCTGGTCCCCTTGGCTCGGGGCTTTGAGCCGTCAGTCACCCCCGCTCACCGTGGGCGGCCAATTACCGGCTGCGTCGGGCCGGACACCCGCCGCTTTTATAGCTACCTTTCAATTAGGATGCGACGCAGCCCTGCAATAACCCTGCCATTCTACTGGGCCGAGCGCATCAGCACCTCAATTAAACAGGGCCATCTCGAGCCGCCGCAATTAAACAATTAGGGCCCACGGGGGGATACTGGGTCGACCCTGGGGCCTCACAGACCAAGCGCTCTCCACCTTTTTGTCTGTCTGGTTCTCTGTGTGTGTACTGCAGCTGACTGTACTGTATGTTGTGTTTTTTTGTTCCCCTCATTTCTTTGTGCTCTAACTTACTGTCAGTGATCTGTCTACATTTTCCTCATTTTTCTATAGTAAAGAGATTTTACTCCAGGCTCACGAAATTGGTTGTGCTGTATGTTCCTATATTCTCTTATGCTGCCTTTATTCATATGAAAGGTATGTGCAAATGCATGGCATGCTGCTCAGTCATGGTCATGTCACATATATCCATCTGATACTTTGTGCACAGTCCGCAGTGCTCCTTGAAGACTTATTATCTGTTTCATGGCCGGAATTCCAACCACTGCACCCACACAGCACAGTAGTAGTTCCACTTACTATTATTCTGGCCGCCGCCATCTTGTGATAAGAGAGTTACAGTACCAGCCTCTCCTCCTTTTGTGCCCAGCTTGTGCTGCATTCGGTAACCCACTTGTACAAACTTCTCCAAGCAAGATGGTGCCAAGCAGAAGAAAACTGTAGGTAATGGACCGAGTGTACAAACAGTCCTTGTATGCCCTTTCTGTACACTATTGCCAGACTAGGCTCAAGTTACAAAGTTAAAATGACTTTGAAGGCATCCTCTTCAGAGTATCACAGAAGTATAATGATGTTGTGAGCTTAAAGTAGTGAGTTACTTTGACGTATTGAGCTGGCCCCCAAGAATTTTGTCATTATGTTATTCATTTGTATTCCGGTCTTACTTAAAACTACTCCGATTAACATGTTTTTTGGTCCCCAATGAAAGTTTGCACCATCATCCAAAAAAAGACCTTAGGTTGTTCTTAGCCCGGAATTGTCCTTAGTATTTACTTAAGTGTCCATAAGTATTTCTTGGTGGGGACAATACAATTTCAAGCCTACTACTGTACATGTATGCCCTATGTAGAGAAATTAAAGGCCTTCCTGTGAGCTGTGATTATAACAATATAATTTGATCATGGAGCTTGTGTTATGAAACTAAATGTCTTGTGGAAGGGACATTGGTCACAATTCATAATGTGCGCTTGTCACTTTGTGTGTGTGTGCTTGTGTGTGTGTGTTCCAGGCAAAACCCTGGCTGTATATGTTTGTGTGCGATACCCATCTTTGTGAATTTACCGGAAAACCCAATTTAGTCACGCTTCACAAAGAGACCTCTGTTCCGCTCTCCACAAATGAAGGCAAATCTGACTGCGGTCTCACGGGAAAAGGGTGCGTGGATCTTCAAATGAGTTATTGTTTTTGTTTTTGGCTCCAGTCAGGCATGAAGTAGAATTCCACCAGGAGCGGACGCATCTGCATCTGTCCACGAAGGGTCACTACCAGCCTGCACGGTGGCCCGTCACCATGGCGATGACAGTTATTTTGGAGGGCTATTGGAGCTGAGACGGTGCCCTTCCTGCCATTTGTAATGATTGTAAACAATTAGACAAATTTGTTATGAGAAGGTGTGATTTTGAATCAGTCACGCAGATGAAAAAATATACTTGTTTTAAAATAGTTTCTTTGGACACCTTTTGTAGCTTTGCTTTTATTCTCTCCGTGTTATTCCTGTGTTATTTGTTACCGCCGCGGAGGTGATAGTTTGCGATGGCCCACTCCGCAGATAAAAAAAAAAAAGAATACAATAAAAAAAATGACAAGAGACCAAGACGTCTAATATGGTCCCTTAAGCCCAGGCAGGTCGTAAAAGTGGGCTTTTTATTGCCAAATTTCATGACGTCTACAAAGTGAAATGTTCCATTTCATGTGTGAGTGCATAGAGAGCGGCCTCACCCAGAGTGAGCAAGCCGGTGCCAGAACATGTAAATGATCCAATTATGCCGTCATATATACGGAGGGAATCGTCGAGTGTTTCTGCTGGCGAGCTCTCCCTCACCGATCGCGCCGGTGTTATTTTTATTTATTCATTGCGTTATTTCTTTGATTTCGAGATTTTTATTTTTAGCGTAAAACGCAGGGTGCCGCGCAGATGAGCGGGTTTTTAATACGAATCAAAGAGTGCAGCTCTGTCAGCCTGCTCCTTTTTGATGCCAGTTTGGTGCGCTCGGCGGATGGGCGGAACCAGCATGCCGACGAAAGTGTGCCGTAGCAAGAACGCATTCTGACTCACTTGTGATGGTGTAGTTTCTTGTCTGTCTGTGTGTGTGTGTGTGTGTGTGTGTGTGTACGTGAGGTCTTGAAGTTGTTATAATCATGTGCTGTGTGTGTGTGTGTATGTGAGGTTTTGAAGTTGTTATTATCCTCATGTGCTGTATGTGTGTGTGTGAGAGACAGAGAGAGAGAGAGAGAGAGAGAGAGAGATGATTGTTTGTGTGTCTGCATGTGTAAATGTGTGTGTGTGTGTCCGTGCGCGTGTGTGTGCGCGTTTGTGTGTGTGCGCGCGCGCGCGCGCGCGTGTGTGTGTGTGTGTGTGTGTGTGTGTGTGTTAGAGCCCAGATCTTAGTCTCTTCGGGGGTTTTGTGTGGTGTCGTGTTGTCTCCCATGGGCACCACTTTTGCAGTCCCAGTCTCTCATTAGAGATCGTCCGTATCTCTCCCGTCTCCACCTCTCCCTCTGGCCCCCTCACACGCCGGCCCTCTGCCCCACTGCCGCGCTGTTCATCACGGGTTCACAGCTTTCCCTGGGCAGATTTGGATACCGGGTAATGTTTAATCATGGAATTCCACCCCTGAAGAAATGGGATTTCAGAGAAATGGTTTGAACCCCCCCACACCCCCAAACCCCTCCTATCACCACTTGCCATCCAGAAGAATAGATTTGGCTATGAAAGGGAAGGCTTAATTAGGACCGAACCAAAAATCTTAGTGTGGGGAACTTTTAGTAGCCAGCCAGAAAGGTACAGAGAAGGCGTTTTGGGAGAGTGAGATGAATATTACGAATGAATGGATGATGATGGAGAAAAAAAAAACAGAAAGAGGGATAGAAGACAGTGAGTGAACACAGAAAAAGAGAGAGGGAACAGACTGAGAGTTGTGGTGTGTGTGTGTGTGTGTGTGGGGAGGGGATGGTAGTGGTGTTGGCCCGGGATTGGCCAAGGTGCTGGTAGCAGAGGGAGAGCCCAGCCCAGCTGCTACCGAGGGCCACTGATTACTGCACGCAACACATCCCCCATTTCCCATTTGGCTTTGATCTGCTCCGAGACAGCGGGAGTCCGCTAACAAAACAAGCCTCTAATGTGCTCCCCCGCTCCGCCAGCCGCTCCTATCTGCTCACGGCAGCCCAGCGCACCGCACCGCACTGCTCGCCACCGCAGCAGCCCCAGCCACTGGAACAATGCATAACAAACAGAACAGCACTGCTCTGCACTGCACCGCACCTTACCGTACCGTACCGTACCACGGCCTCCCTCTCCTCCCTCCCCACTCTACTAGGCTCCACCCTGGCCCAGTCTGGGCCCGTGTCTGTCCTTTCCTCCTCTCCTCCTCTCCTCCTCCTCCTCTCCTCATCCTCTCATCCTCTCGTCTCTTCCTCTCCTACTCTCCTCCGCTGCTCTCCTCCTCTCCTCTTCTCCTCGTCCCTCCACTCCTCTCTTCTCTTCCCTTCTTCCGCTCGTACGGCCTCCAGCTTCCCCCTGGCTGTTCCTCTCTCCTCCGTCACCTGTTTTGGCTGCTCGGTGGCTCCCGGTCGTTGTTGCGTTGGCCTCTTGTCAATGCTGCGCTCGTCTCCTTTTCTTCTCCTCCTCACCTCCTCCTCCTCCTACGCTCTTCATCTCTCCCCTGTCCTGCCTGCGTTTGCATTTCCTTATCTGCCTCCATCCCTCTCGGCTTTGCAGGGGGATGCAGAGCCAGCGTCCTCAACCCCTCCCCCCCCACACACACACACACACACACTCTCACACACACACACACACACACACACTCACACACACCCGGCCGCAGAGACAGGGATGCCGGAGCGAGACGGGGTCGGGTGAGCCGGAGCGTGCAAACCGGCTTACGTGGCCAGAGCTCACGCCAGCTCACACGGGCTCACCGACACGGGGCCCAGCCGTGAGCCGCTCCCGCACTAATCTAAAATTCATGCAGTACAACGCTCCTGCTTTTCCTTCCTTCCTTCCTTCCCCTCCCTCTCTCTCTCTCTCTCTCTCGCTCTCTCTCCCCCCATATTTCTCTCTCTGGGGGCAGTGGCACCTTAATTAAATTTAACCCCCTCCTCCCCACCCTCAGCACCATCAGGTGCGGCCCCCGACCCTCACGGGACTCCTTCAGCAAACACAGTAATAAAGTATTTCATGAGGTATTAGAGGGCTCCATGTTATGGAATTAGACTGCGTAATCACATTGTGTGTGTGCCTTTTGTGTGTGTGTGTGTGTGTGTGTGTGTGTGTGTGTGTGTGTGTGTGTGTGTGTGTGTGTTAATGTGTTTGTGTGTGTGTGTGTATGTATGTGTATGTATTAGTGTGTGTGTGTGTGTGTGTATGCATGTGTGTGTATTAGTGTGTGTGTGTGTGTGTGTGTGTGTGTGTGTGTGTGTGTGTGTGTGTGTTAGTGTGTGTGCGTGTGTGTGTTGTGCTCTGCTCTTCCGGATGCGTATTTGGGTGTGCTTATGAGGCGTGCGCCTGGAGGAAATGCCGCAGCGTTGCATGCCATCCATCCTGAGCAGAGGATCAGGGCGAACCCCAGAGCTTACCTGTGGCTTTGTGCTGCAGCTTTAATATGGAACCAGCGCATCCCCACTGCTCTGAATCATAAAACACCACAAAGGCCTGGACGTCCGCCACTACCCTCTCAAGCTGTTCACATCAGGGAAAAAAGCAAAGCCAACGAATGACACTTACACCTAGTATGGGCTTTTTTTTCATTTTTTTTTTTATTTTGTTGTTGTTGGGGTTTTTTAGGTTGAAAAGTGATGCAATATCGTGTACCTGTTTCAATCATCCATGATTCTTGCGTTGGATGTTTTGTCATGTAGAATTGCGAGTGGTTGTTTGCTACAGTTTAGTGTGCCACTTTGTCCTCTCATCTGACTTTGTCACGTGGATGTGTATGTAACGTGCCTGCTACGACTGGGTGTATATTTGTGTGTGTCTGCCTGCGCGCGTGTGTGTGTGTGTGTGTGTGTGTGTGTGTGTGTGTGTGTGTGTGTGTGTGTGTGTGTGTGTGTGTGTGTGTGTGTGTGTGTGTGTGTGTGTGTGTGTATGTGCGCGGCATACAGCAGGTGAATCCAGGAGCAGGGCAGCTCCAACTTCTCCTTGGGCTGACGCTGTTTTGAATGTGACAGCACATTGCCACCTACTGCTGTGACGGTGCATTTGAAAGCGCGCGCCCATCAATAAATAATAAGGTGTGTGCCGCAACACTGAGAATAATCAGTCCCTGCGCCCTACTGCGCCAAAAAAACAGAGCACCCCCCCCACACACACACACACACACACACACGTCCATGAACAGCCCCCCACCTCCACACTCAGAGTCCCCTCACCGGCATATCATGTAAAGTTCTAACAGAGAGACAATCAGGTAGATGTGTCACACCATAGAGGTCACCAGTACACTGCACTACTCATCCAGCATGCTGGAATTTTATGGGTGCGCTTGTGTTCTTTGCTACTGAGGCAAAGACCTAGGTGTTAAGTTTTTTTTTGTTTTTTTTTTAGTGAGATTTTATTCTGTTTTATTTACGGTGGTTTTGGTTTGTTTTCGGCTTGGGTCCACCATACTTACAGTAGATTCGATGCCATGTGCCTGTTTAAAATAGAAAAAAAGAAATATTTATTTCACAAACCAGAGAATAGAAGCCGTGCATGTGTCGTTCAGTATGTGTTCTTTTGTGTTTAGTGAGCATCACTGGTGATTTTTGCATTTATTCATTTACATTTATTCATTTAGCTGCCGCTTTTTGTTCAAAGCCATTTACCAAAAAAGAGAATAATCGAGGTACAGTGGGAATTGGATAAAATAGTGTAATAAAAATACTACCTTGTATAAGAAATACAATGGCAGTCCAGAGTCAAGTTAAGACAGATGCCGTTAAGAGATTAATTGGATGTGATGGGTGGCAGGTGAGCAGTCAAGTCGATGTTCACAGTGCAACATTGTTAAGGGGGTGGCAGTGTGTGTGTGTTTGTGTGTGCGTGTGTGTGGGCGGGGGGGGGGGGGATTGTGTGTCTGTGTATGGGGGAGGGTTGTGTGCGTGGGGGGGGGGGAGAGTGTGTGTGTGAGGTAGGTCAGGTTTTAGTGAAGGTTTTGGTGACCCGTTTGACCTGTTGGCAAGAGCTTCTTGACACATGCAAGCTCTCTTATCCATTTCTCTCTCTCTCTCTCTCCCTCCGTCCCTCCCTCCCACCCTTCATTGAATTACAGAAAGAGGATATTTGCTCCTTTCCTAGTGTAGCGTAATAGAGAGGTGGATTTCCCTCCTGGCCACACCCCCACAACCTGCTTTCCTCCTCTCCGTCGCCACGTCCCCTTGTCTCCAGGGGCGACGAGTGATGGCAACACCGTGTCTAAGGGACTCGCTGCCGCTCCTGCTCCTGCTGCTGGTACTTCTGCAGCTCCCCAGGGGGTCTGTCCACCACTGTACGCCCCAGTATTTAGACTCCGATAATGGGCCGTACTTCAGGAAGTGCTGCTCTCTTTAAAAAATCCCTGGCCCCTTATCTGTCCCCTGAGAGCGTGTGGCCTCCAACACCCACACGGACCTGATCCCATGCTAAGCTCACGGGCTGATGCTGCTCATTTCCACTATGGCCGACTTCCTGTCTTCCGGGGATGTTTAGCACGCAGCTTAATGTCAGAATTTACATTTTTTAAACCTTTTTTTTTCTTTTCTTCTTTTTTTTTTGCCTCATTACAACATGGCAGGTTTGGTCTCAGCACCCAAGTTGGCACTGTGCTAACACCATAGTTAGTGTGTGTGTGTGTGTGTGAGTTTATACCCGCATATGTGGTTCTTCACACCTGGGCCCAGTCAGTAGCGTGCGCGTGCGCGTGAGTGCGTCTTTTGCAGGTAACAAGCATGCTGTTCGTCGGCTGAGGGTTTAATTGGGTCATCCCCAACCCAGCAGTTCCTCCGGAGCCGGGGGTCGCTGGCCTTTATATAATTTATCTGCGCATTATGCTGGGTCAAAGAGCCAATTAAAACGCCGGGGCTCTGACCCAGATTGCTGCAGGAGGTGAGATGTGGGTACTGCTGCCCCCTGTCTGTGGGCCCCCTCTCACCCGGGGTCATTAGCGAGCGTCAGCTTTATTGTGGGGAGCGGCACAGCTCCCCTGCAGTTGAGTGTGTGTGTGTGTGTGTGTGTGTGTGTGTGTGTAAGTGTGTGTGTGTGTGTGTGTGTGTGTGTGTGTGTGTGTGTGTGTGTGTGTGTGTGTGTGTGTGTGTGTGTGTGCGTGTGCGTGTTGGGACTTCTTATGATGTTCACAGCTGGGCTACCCCTCATCTGGTATTCACACCATGCTGAGGGAACGCCAGTCTTTCTTGCCACCGCTGGAATGCCAAGCGCTGAATTAGTGATGGCCACCCAGTGACGCCAAGCCTCACCACGTCCCCGTCAGTCTCTGTCCGAGTTCACTCCTCAACTGGACGTCGTGGCAACAGGGGAAAAGCCATGGCATCCCCTGGTCCTGCGTTTCAGCAAGTAGCACGTTTCAATGGTAGAGTGATAGAGTCGTCATACTTGTGAAAATGTAGTCATGAGTAATTGTGCTCATTTTTGGAGAGGTGTGTATTAGTTGTAAGCAAGTAGTAGCACAGTACACCGTTCTGTGGATCAGTGTGTTGCTTTCGCCAAGTGAAGTTCTTTCTGTTTCCTAGCAACCTTTCTGTGTATGTTGCTCAGGGACTTCACAATGTTCCCTGTTGGGAGTACGGCATTCAGCACATTAGTTTTGTGATTTTTGGTCATGAAATTTCCATTATGCTTTTAAGTTTTGCATCCCATATTTCACATTTTCAAACTTGTGCAAATTCAACTTAAGCCATTAAGGGAACAAAAGTATGCCCAATTTTTCCTCCCAATACCAGTTATGAGCAGACACGAACGCACACACACAAACACAAACACACACACGCACACCCCCGCACACACACCCACGCACACACACTCACGTACACACACTCACGCACACACATGCACACACGCACACATCAATGAATTAATTGAAATCCTCTGCAAGTATCTGCAAATTATACCGAGGACAGAAAGCAAAATGGGTGGCAATATCAACATGCAGTGATCAATCCAGACTTATTCCTATATGCCTGCATGTTGGCCATTACATCTCCGTGCTCGGTGCAAATGCAACCGAACCCTTTGTTGATCGGTCAAGGTTAGCTCACGCTGCTTTCAACTTCGGCAATTATGAATCCCCCACTGTCTGCCGTGTAGCGAAAGCATTCGGTGGCCCTTGAATGGCGCTCGCCGCTGCTCCGTGGACACTGCAGAGCTTTTGATGGCTGAATGGCGATGGAGAGGCTGTGAACTTAGAGCAAGACGCTTTGCCTGGCCACAGAGATGAATAAAGCTAGCCAGACAATGCCATCAGTTTTATTGAGATATTTGTTCGGGTCCTGTCACACGTAGGACTGTGTGTGTGTGATATTTGTTATCTCTTTTAGTTTTCAATTATTAATAGATTATTCAATATGTAGCGCTAATTTTCTATATTTATTAAATCATGTAGTGCTGATTTTTTGAAAGTTTGTTTGATGAATGAAATGTCGGCCTCCAACTTCATGTATACAGTGCCTATAAAAAACAATTCACTCCCCTTGGATATTTCCACTTTTACCGCTTTTGTAAATTGAATCTTGATCAATTTAATTAGACTTTTTTTTACAATAAAATCAAATACCTCCTTAATATCAAAGTGAAAGCAAATTTGTTAATTCATGTTGATTACCTTAAAATATGGAAAATACTAATGCAAAATAAGTGGTTGCCTAAATATTCACCCCCTTCAAGTCAGCATTGAGTAGATGCACCTTTGGCCACATGTAAGGCGTTGAGTCTGCGTGCATACGTCTCAATTAAGCTTGCACATCTGGATACTGCCATTTTACCCCATTTTTTACCCGCAAAACTGCTTAAGCTCTGCTAGGTTGGAAGGGTGTCGGGTGTGAACAGCTTGTTTCAAGTCCAACCACAGATTTTCTATAGGATTGAGGTCTGGGCTTTGACTTGGTCACTCCAGAACATTCACCTTGTTGACCATTTCTGTATAGTTTTTGTTGTAGGCTTTGGCTCATTGTCTTGATGGAGAGTAAATCCTCCAGTTGTAGTTCTCTTGCAGACTGAATCAGGATTTCCTGATCTGGATCTGGCAGGATTTCCATATATTTTTCTCAATTAATTTTACTTGTAGCTTTATCAGCTTTCCAAGGCCTTCTGTCAAGAAGTGTCCCAAAAGATGATGATGCTACCACCACCATGCTTCAAATTAGGAATGGTGATTTTTTGGTGACTATTATGAAAATAACATCTAGTCTGATGACCAAAAAGCTTAATATTGGTCTCAACAAGCCCTCTTCCATTTGACCTTGGAGTCTCCGACATGTAAATGGACTAACTTTAGCCACAATGTAATAAGAGCTTGGCCACTCACCCATAATGCTTTGACTGGTGAAGAACTCAATGTTGGCAAATGTTGCTGTATGCATAGGTTCTCCCATCTCAGCTGCTGAAGCGTTTTGTTTTAACATGTCACGGGTGCCATGGTGGCATCCCCCACCATTATTTTTATTGAACGGTCACTCAGTTTGTGGTGACGGCCTGCATTTGCCATATTCCTTACATTCCTTAATGATGGATTTCTCTGAACTCCAGGGGATGCTCAGTAACTTGAATATTATTTGTATCCATCCCCTCACTTCTGCTTTTCAATAACCTTTTTACTGAGTTGTTTTTGAGTTGTTTGGAGTGTTCTTTTGTCTTCATGGTGGAATTATAGTCTGGAATACTGATTGACCAGTGTCTGGACCTTCCAGACGCAAGTGTCTTTATATTACTATACTCTACACATTCACTGCACTCAGGCGATCTCCATTTCTCTAACTGCTTAAGGGTGGGGAATATATTTTTGATTAATTAACTTAACTTTGTAGAAATGTTCTTTCACTTTGACTTTAAAGAGGGGATTTTTGTAAATTATTGCAAAAAGGGCTAATTAAATTTTGAAATTAGAAATATTCCATTTATTAAAGCAATAAAATGGGAAAGGGGGTGAGTACTTTTTTATAGACACTGTATGTATTTGAATTGTTATTTTGAAGATCTCATATAGTATTATTATTAGAAAAAAAAATAATAGTGTGAAGATAACTGTCAAAAATATGTGAGGAAATTGTATTATATTTAGATCTGTTCAGATATCATATACATGTACAAAAATAGCTTATACATATTAGCCATATTTCCATCTGGAATATGTATCATTATGGTATTCATCACCTGCCCTCACATTCCTGCAGACATACAGCTGCTCTGAAGTGTCCTCTTCACCTGGACTGTCCTCGTCCTCAGAGGAACATGGCTGACTGATAGAAAGTGTGTGTGTGCTGAATGCGTGCAGAGGTGTGATGCGATGTGGCACAGTGGTGAGTAGGGGGGCAAAGAGGTCAAGTGTGTGTGTGTGTGTCTGTGTGTGTGTGTGTGTGTGTGTGTGTGTGTGTATGCCTGTGTGCGTAAGTGTGTTTGTGTGTGTGTGTGTGTGTGTGTGTGTGTGTGTGTGTGTGTATGTACCAGTGTGTGTGTGTGTGTGTGTATTTGTTTGTATGTGTGTGTGTGTGTGTGTGTGTGTGTGTGTATCTGTGTGTGTATCTGTGTGTGTGTGTGTGTGTGAGTGTTTCCCTCTACACGGAGCTCAGCGTGTCCTCGTGTGTCCTCAATGCTCTTCATGCACGAAGCGCATGGCAGAGAGAGAGAGAGTGGGAATGAAAATCAAACACGCCTCAGTGCAAACAATGACAACCCCCATTCACACCGCTACTATTATACTGAATTTAGATAAGACATGTATGAAATTATATGACTACACCCTATTATATTTGTCAGCATGCTTTTTATATTCATTTATTTATAATTATTATTATTTTTACTGTTACTATTTTGTTTTATTAATACCGTCTTTGACACACACTACTTAAAGGTGCACTATGAGATCCTGCTTGATCTTAGCGAGATTTCATTTGTATCTCAAATCATATGTTTCTCCCCTTGATCAGCTTGCTGTCTGTCCACTGAATACGATGTGAAAAAACCCGATATCAAAAGACAACACAGGGGCTGTGATCCTCAAAACAAACGTTAACAACAATAGGGGCGCAGGATGTGCACCAAAACAATAACAAACCAAAGATTCTAGAACAGAGCCAGATTGATCAGTTATTACGTCAAAAGAATGAAGCTCTGAGTTCGACGTCAGGCGCGCCACTAGTAAACTCAGCGCAACATTTCAGACACAGTTCAATCATAAACCCACCTAAACAGCTGTTTTTGCCGTTGTCAGCGGTTTTTTTTTTTTTTTTGTTTACTCGGTAATGAACTGCAAGATCTGGCCGTGTGAAAGGCACGATTTATCATTTTTTCAACTTTCCACTGAATAAGGAGGTAATAGCCTAGGCCTTTACTTAGTCAGATAGGCTAATGTAGGCCTATAAATGCGCTGGATAGATCACATCAATTCCCATTGGGAGATTCTGTTAAGCTAGCTAGCAGGCAAACTAACTTAGCTACGTTATATTATCATCTTTTTTCTTATTTTCTATCCATAGGCTAAGTTAACCTTTGTTTACGGCCACTGGCGCATTACCAATCACTATATAATGTATAGGCTAAGTCAAGTAACATGGTACGACAACCACTATAAGCCTACTTTTAAAACGGGAGTCCAGAACAGGACCGAACAGGTGTTGTGAGTAATGAAGAAGCAGTGATCATAATCAAAATTGTAAAACACTGCATATGCTGCTTCCAGTGAAAGCTTGTCGTGCAGTCTGTGAAAGCACAAAAAAACACAAGCTTGATGCCTGTAGCGGTCGTTTGCAATGCCATAGCTTAATTTAAGACCGATCCAATTGCATCATGTTGTCTTTCGTTGTCGACTGACTTGAGAGAATAGGTTCATTGTAGGCCTAGCCCATATTCTCTTATTTCTCTCAACTGCAACATTGACAGACAGCCTAGCCTACTAACCACGACAGCCTAGCGTATCCTTGAAGTTAACTTGGTCTAACGGTATTCGTCTTTTTCATAATTGGCTGCTGTGCTCTGTCGCTCATAGACAGTAGGCTAAAGATGTCGCTCGCTCCCTTTCTCTAGGCCCAGGCTACTGTGCGCAAATTGTCGAGGCCACATACAGTCGAGTCGGGACATAAAATAGTTTGACGACGTTTAAGGCATGTTTAGTAGGATATGGCAGCGCTATCCATAGACTATCAGACTGTTTATGTAAGGATTTCCGATGTTGTGGAAGGAAATTCGTTGGGGTCCTCCTCGTCATATTTTAATAACAAATAAAGTTAATTTCCCTCACTAGACCTAGGCCACTGGTATTTATGGGGGATTAAAAGGGGGGAAATCGTTAAAACAGAGACCTCACCCCCCCCAAAAAAATGTCTGCCCGTGACATGATGAATGAATGCATCATTTTCAGGTGCCACTGTAATCGCTAACTGTAAATGGATTGATCCAACACAACTCATCGTCCAATTTTCAGTTTGCATGGAAATCATTTGCCTAGGGCTGCCTGTGGTCTGGCTTTTCCACTCGTTTTATACCAGCTAGCAGTGTTTTAAAAAGTTACAGAGGCTGGCTATCAGGGGCGCCTGCAGGAATTAATGCTGATATTTTGCTGATATTGTACAATATTTGTCCGTTTCTCGGTTTTAGATTTGTGCATTGGTCAGCAAAAAAGTAGCCTACATAGTAGGCTATAACATCCACATGCAATAACACAATTATGAATTTGAAAGTGATAGTAGCAGTGGTATAAGCGGGATAATCAACTCCGCGCCGTGCGTTTATAGGAAAATAATGCACTTATTACCACTTCACGGCGCGTCGTTGATTATCCCTTACACATTTGGACAACGTTACACAGCTAAGTTATGGCTAAGTTACAGCTAAGTTACAGCTAAGTTACGTTTAGTTTTGTTCAAGCATTACATCTGATGTTAAAGAGTGTTGTAATGCTAGTCTAACGTTCCGACAAGCACACAAATTGTCTACCTAGCTTGTTATTGCCCATCTGGAATCTCCTCTAGCTTTCCTGCCTCCATCTTCCATTCTTTCTCTTTTCGTTGTTTAAAAGAACTTGCGATAGTATTTGAGTTAGTGATTTAGCGTCACATTGTGTTCTGATAACCATAATAGATAGCCGAGTAAAAGAAAACAACAAGTAGCCTACTTGCGCGCCTGCGTGCGTAATCTCTCCTGCTCAAATGAAATATGTGCGCGTGGATATACAGTAGCTCTGCATTAAGTTAATTTTGATAACGTGTTGACAAACTTCATATAGAAAATTGTAAATAGCCTGATGGCATGGCATGCGGCTAATGGGATACTGTGCATAGTTGGGAAGTTATGGTAGGCCAATTTGATGTGAATACACACGCACAAGGGTAATTTTCTTTCCTTGATGAGTAGTCTCAAGGTACGCACAGTGCGTACGGCCGTACGCCTGCAGGCGCCACTGCTGGCTATAACCAGAGACACTTGCTTGAAAAAGACTTTGCTATAACTCAGCTGACAGTCAGTCCGACAGAAGGGGGAAGCATAGAACGCTGATGTCGGATTTGCAACAATTTATTCCGACTCCACAACGAACATTCTAAAATCCTGCGCCCCTTGCGTTTGTTTTGTTTTGGTGTTTATGGAACGTTAACAGAAGTGACGTCAAAAAGGATCTCATAGTGCACCTTTAAAAATCTGCTCACGCTGTATAACACAGCTATTGCTATTTATTTATATCTGGTTTTGGTACTGCTGTTAAATCACAACTTCACAATTTTCTTTCATATTTATTTTTCTTTTCACTTTGGTTGCAAGTTTGGTGAGAGACATTTAGCTATGCACAGTAGTTCTGCACCAGTGCTGGATACCGGGACGGGAGAACAAAGAGTTTCCGCGCAGGAAAGTTCCAGGCAGAGTATGAAAGTGACCTCTTCCCCATGCTGCTTTGGGTGGAGGAATCTGCACCACCACATTCCTGCCACAAATAATTCATGAGTCACAACTGTCTGGACAAGATTAATTTGGGACAGCGTTTAATTTATTCCTTTAATCAATCAAGCCAATTAGGAGCTCATGGGGAGTCTACACAGGTACGCTGTTGACAAGATAGCTTCCAAATAATGCTGAAGGTGGAGGGATTCGAGGGGGGAAATAAGGCAAACTTTGGTCACTGTAACTTTCACACACACGCAAACGCACACACACACACGCACACACACACACACACACAGACACACACAGAGACACACACACACACACATATGTGGTGTGTCCAGGGCGAGGCTCGAGGACAGGCATCAGATCAAACAGGAGTGGGGTGCCCAGCCTGCGTGAGCTCTCCGATGCTTCCCCCCCTGCGTTGGGATGAGATGGGCTGGGTGTGCTGTGGTGTGCTGTGTTGTGGGGTGGTGTGGGGTGGTGTGGGGTGGTGCCGGGTGGTGTGGGGGTGAGCCAGAGCCCCGGGGCCTGGTGTCACTCTGCTCAGTTCCAGCTCCACGCTCCGCTCCACATCTCCTACCGCTCGTCCCCAACTGCCCGCCGCCGGCCACCACCTCTCCTCCGAGGGGGAGCATGCCCATTACAGCCAGTTTAAACCACTCTTGTCCACTCCTTCTCCACTCTCTCTCTCTCTCTCTCTCTCTCTCTCTCTCTCTCTCTCTCTCTCTCTCTCTCTCTCTCTCTCTCTCTCTCTATCTCACTCTCTTCCTTTTGCTGTTTCACGCTATTCTGTGATCTCCTGTCTCTTGTTCTCCCTCTTGCTGTCGGTTTGTTCTCTCTTTCTCTCTCTCTTTCTCTCTCTTTTCTCCCTCTCTCCATGCCATCACCGCTGTGCCCGCTCCCGTACAGTACCATCTCCTCCTCAGCTCTACTCTCTCTCTCCCTCTCTCTTTATCTCTCTCTCTCTCTTGCCCTCTCTCTTTTTCTCTCTCTCTCTTGCCCTCTCTCTTTTTCCCTCTTTCTCTCTCTGCCTGGGACACGGTGCGATGGTTCCCCAGTGAGACATGGCCGCTCTGCAGCCCGTGGTGTCCGTCAGCACTGTCACTTTTCTTCATCATTTATCACTGGGGATGTCATCTCTCTCTCTCTCTCTCGCTCTCTCTCTCTCTCTCTCTGACTCTCTCACTCTCTCTTGCTCTGGCTCTCTCTGTCTCTCTCTCTCCCTCTTCACTTTTCTACCATTCTTCTCTTACATGTCCCTTTCTCTATGTGCTCACACACACACACACACACACACACACACACACACACACACACACACTCGAGCGTCCTCCGGGATTGCTGGTGCTGGGACTCCAAAGCGGCTGTGACACAGTGACGAGCCGCCTGGTGGGACGAGGTGCTTGAGTTGCCGTCCCAGGCGCAGGTCGGCCGCTAGAAACGCGGTGAAAAAAACAGTCATGCAGAAACGCCCAAAACCCCCTCTCACCCCTTCATCACATTTTCTCTCTCTCTCTCTCTCTCTCTCTCTCTCTCTCTCTCTCTCTCTCTCTCTCTCTTGTCTTTTTTTATGCCCTGGAAGTTTGCTTAGATGAAATTTCTTTTGCCACCCACGCGCTCTGGAGGGCCTGCAGGCTGCAGCATTTATCTGCTGCGGGTGGAGGCGGCTCCGGGCACTGGGATGCCAGGGCTGTGCAGCCCTGTGTGTGTGTGTGTGTGTGTGTGTGTGTGTGTGTGTGTGTGTGTGTGTGTGTGTGTGTGTGTGTGTGTGTGTGTGTGTGTGTGTGTGTGTGTGTGTGTGTGTGTGTGTGTGTGTGTGTGTGTGTGTGTGTGTGTGTGTGTGTGTGAGTGTGTGTGTGTCTGTGTGTCTGTGTGTGTGTGTGTGTGTGTGTGTGTGTGTGTGTGTGTGTGTGCGTGCGTGTGTGTGCCTCGGCACTCGTATGGTAGGATTTGGGCGGACTCGCTTGTGAACCGCAAAGTTTGATCAGCTAAGCAGCGGGAACTGCATGACCCACTGAGAGGGTTGGATGAAAGAGAAAGCGATGGAGAGAGAGAGAGAGAGAGTGACAGAAGGAGGGAGCGAGAGAGAGTTAATTCCTACTCAGTTAGCCAGTTTTAATTCTAATCCGTTACCCTCTCTCCCTACCTTTCTCTCTTTTTGAACCCCACAGGAACTGGTTAAAATAGAGGGCACATTTAGTTGCACTACTGCTTATTAATTCCTCCAGAACATGGCTTTACAAACATAATTCCATGTTCCCAAACCTGGAGTGCAGACTGAGACACTCTCTCTCTCTCTCTCTCTCTCTCTCTTTCTCCCTCCCTCTCTCTCTCTCTCTCTCTATCTCTCTCTCTCTCTCTCTAACATGTGGGTGGGTTTGATTAGAAGAAGACCTATAGTAGCCTGACAGGAGAGATGATTCATTTATCCTGTAGCCTGGCCTCTCGGACGCTCCGTTCGGGACTCTCCCCAGTCTCCTAATCCTAGATGACGAGCGTAGAGAGCCATCTGAAAAGGTGGATCCGCAGGTCTGCTCGGCGCTAATCTGGTTAGCGTGTCTGAGTGTCTGTCTTTATTACGGCCTGCCAGAGGAAGACACTGCGTGCTGGAGCTGGAGGTTTCTACTCTCTTTTGTCATCTGGCATGAATGGGGATGTGCATTCATTTTTTTTTTAATGCCCGCAATGACTCAGTGGAGCAGTGTGTGTGTGTGTGTGTGTGTTTGTGTGTTTCATGTTGTAATCCTTATCAGTTTTGTCTGTCCATTCCTACCTCTTTATCCTCTTTTTCTATGTTGATGACTTCTTTTCTCTCTACTACTACAATACAGTCTCTCTCTCCCTACCCCCCTCTCTCTCAGAATGAGGAATCCCTGCGTTCCATTCTGTCCCCTTCATCCTTCTCTCCTGCCTTCTGTTCCGAGCGTAATTCACGGCTCGCAGGATACTCTCGCTGTGATGGAGTTCCTCGTAGTGCTCTACCAATAGGATTTCCCCTTTTCCATGACACAGTTCCTCTGTTGATACTGTCGATGTGCTTGGCAACAGCCATTGTGAAGCGATGACCCAGTTTTTTACTTTTTTCTCTTTTTTTTGCGCAGCACTACAAACACAAACACTACAAACGCACCCAGGCCTTAGGCAAAGTCTAAATTTAACGCTGGAACACATGCTTTTCGTTCTCGTAGCCACGCGTTTGTGGTGTGTGGCGGGGCTTCCATCAGCACACGCGCTCGAGTCAGACTTATGTCTGATGACTGCAGCTCACCAGGCTAGCTCAACAGCACAACAATCACTCAATGTCCATGCGGTTGTTTGAGTAGTCGGGGTGATTGCTCAAGGGTTGAACTCCCGTTAAAAAATCAGACTGTTTTTGCAACAACCAACCCCCCTACCCTTCCCATCCCCACCTTTCCTCCCCCCTTCGATGCACACTTCCCTTCAAGGCTCTTAGATCCCCCTCTCCTCTCTCCTTCTCCCCCTCCCCTGCTTCCCAATCCCTCTCTTCACCACAGGGTTGCCTTTGGCCTGGAGGATAGAGAGGAGTCAAAGAGAGGTTGAGAAGGAGAATCACTCCGAGAGCACATCCGAGAGCCGCCCTGCAATACTCACAGTTAGAACAGACATGGAGAAATGGAACTGTCACTTGTGTTTAAAGATATACATCTGTTTTATGATGTAATATGTTTAAACCAAAAAACGCAGAAAGGGTGCAAAATACCAGGTTTTCTTTCTGAGTGCAAAAAAAATAAAACAAAAAGCCACACATTCTCTCCATCCCATGCTCTTTGCCATGTTTCTGTGGCAACAGCTCTGCAGATGTAGTTATGCAAAAGCTATCTTTTTATATCCTCTTTTCCCCCTGCGGAAAACGACGGACTCATTCACACATTACAAGAGTAATTGCTTTAAGTGACCTGAGTAGACATGCTCTTAGATGCTGCCATGTTTCTGAGTGGTTTTGTGTGAATGAGCAAGAATTGAGAATGAGCTGTTACAAAATTGACAAAATGACAGCCATTCTTACAAGCTCAAGATTCTGGCACGGGTCACCAAAGCTTTTTCTCCTCGGCAAAATGGACCCCAGAATGGGCGGAGGGACTATTTGAGGAAAGAGACATCCCTTGACTTTACACACACTCACTCACTCACACACACGCACACATGCAAACACACGCGCAAACACACACTCACACACACACACACACACACACAAACACACACACACACACACACACACACACACACACACACACACACACACACACATTTGTTTTGGTCCCGCAAAGTGCAATGTATTTCCTGCAGAGTGCAGTGTATTTTTCGATCGTAAATGTTGCACTGTGTCAGGTAAGGTAATCGAGACCAGTAAATATGAAACATGATCTGATAATATTGTATGACAAAATGCAGTATTAAACATTCTCATGCCTTCATGCCTGCAACATGATATACAGTGTGATCATAAGTATATGTCCACATGCATCTGGAAATGATTGAAAAGTGGAGACGGGATGAACGTGTGAATTGTGTAGGCTGACAACATCCCCTGGCTAAATTATAACTCTGCTTGTGTCGGCGGCGTCCCCGGTGCCGCGTCCTGAAAGCAGCAGGTGTGATGCTCTCCCCGTGGTGCCTCTCTCAGCGCCGTCAGAGAAGGCCCTTTAAATGCTTCTGGAACACTTTCTAAGCCATTTACTTAAGAGCTCCGGTGTGCAAAACCAGCAGTCACTGTTTCACAAATAACCCCAGCAATAACAGGGACAAGATCCTCCTCAACTTCTTTTCATATTTTTTTTTTCTCCGTCCTTGTTACGTTGCTTTAGTCATGTTTTGACGCCTGAAAGTGCTACATGTTATGTTCTTTTTTATTTTTTTTTTTTGACGGACACTTTTGCCATTCAGGAGTCTACACCGCAAACCTGTCTGTGTTTCAGAATATTCAGGTACATTTTGAGCCCTCGGTTGAACCCCAGATTGTTCACAGACAGGCTAAAGTAGATGAAAATAAAGCTTTAGTCAGTAAGTGAATGATTTCAAATTGAAGCTCAACTTCACGGCACGTCTGAAGACTCGTCTGGCAGGTAGTGCTGCGTTCTGAGTCGTGTGCGGATGATTAGTGGATAAATGTTCCCTCTCCAGCAGCTGGGCGCCTTTGGAATGCTGCAGGGGCGCTGTATCTCCGCAGCGGTTCAGAGAGCCCCTAGCGGCCCCTCTGGTCCACCTCTCGCAACCCATCGCACCCCCAAGGAACTGCAAATGCTAACAAGATAATGGCATCAAAAGGCCAGCTGTAAGACAACTAGCGTGGCGGGACTCGGCTGTGCCCGAGCCTCAGATGTTCCAGAGGAGTCATTTTACAGCTGCCTCCGTCCACCTGAGCTTCGCAAAATGTCCCCCATTTGATGTGCATATCAAAGCCAGACCTGGCAAATGTTAAATGGGAGGACCCTCTATGGCCTGGCGGGAGGCTTGGGTAAAACATAAAATAGAAAGAAGCCATGAGATCATGCTGATGTTTTATGAATTTATTTATTTGATTTATTTTTTGTGTAGCAACCAGCATTGCCAGTTGTCTGATTGGCCACGGCCGTGGCAGTGATTGGCACTGGTGCCATCAGATGATGAGCAGGAAAGCTCTGGAAACGCTTGTATCTATTGGTGTCCCAAACATTAGCATTAAACCTGCACAGGTGGGCTCTCCAGGAATCACTATTTTGTGTGGAACTTTAGTCGATGTTATGTAGAATTTAAATGAAAGAATCTGTTTTGAAGTGAAGTTTATTTATTTTCTATTTCTTTCTTTATTCGTTTGTTTCTTTGTACTGTTATTTATCTAACACAGATACATTAATGCAGGCCAAACAAATAAATACAAAATGAGGAATGACTGTTTTGGTCATCAGCAAAGAACATTTACATTTTTAAATACACTTTTTAGATACAAGTTTGTGAAGACACAGATAAACCTATTCTAAATAAGACACTAAACATATATTAGAATTTTGTTTGAAATATCCTAAATGTTAATATAAATGATACGAATAATACGTTTAATTTATATATTGCTTTTCAAGATACTTAAAGATGCTTCAGACATCTGAAGGCACTTTATGCTGATGTGCTCCGTGCCCTGTGAATAATTTAGTCAGTCAGACTCGGGTCAGGAGGCAGGGGAAAATGTAACAATTCAATCCTTGAAAGTGTGGTGCACTTCGTCGTGTACAGTTTTGTTCAACACTTTGTTAAACAATAAATTTAACAGTCAGAGTCGTTTGGGTTTAGTGGACCTTACAGAGAGCATAATTATGGTTATTGGAGATCATCAGACAGTCATGCCCCACATATCCCCCGACTGATCCCGGCAAAGAGATTCCAGCCTGTTTTATGCCATCCTTCCAAACATCTAGCCTTGTACGCCGCGGCCTGTATTTTGCAACCAAGCCATTTCTTCTATTGTTTCTGATTTTTCTAGTCTTAAGGCATCATCACTATGGTAACACTTGTACATCTCCCTAATATTTTGTTGTGTAACCAAGTATAATAAATGCAGTTGTGCTAACTGTTGTCACCACTTTAACCCCTAAATTAGCTTGCCAACAATAACCAATCAGTGTTAAAGAGGAACAATGCAGGATTGGCGATTTCATCTCTGGTTTCGGTTTCATTTTTCGTTTTCGCTCGTTTTATGCTTGCATATTTCTCTGCAGAACTTCCCGACAGCTTTAGCGTGTATATTTATACATATATAGGCTATATATAAATATATAAATTGCAAGCGTGGTTCTTCTTGTTCCTTACGCGTCTCTGACTTCCAGATGTAAACAGCAAACGATCGTTCATCAGAAAGTTGCAAGGTTGTAATAGCGGATAGGGACACTAGGGGCGGGAGGAAATGTGACTGTTTTCGATAAAACTGGTCAGTCAAGCAAAACAACGATTTCTAAGCGATTTTATGACTATGAAAAAGTTGCATAGGGTCTCTTTAATTAGGAATATTTATTTTGTCAAAACAGTCTTATTTTATCAGTTGTAAACGTTTCTCTTTTATAAAGTTACATTCCAAACAAGAATCAATGAAAAATCAGTTTGGACTGAGTAACGACAGCTTTGCAAATCAAAATATAGTTAGACATTAGAAATGTAAAAAACAGAAATGAAAATGGTTACAGTGTTATAATTTACAAATCCAAATAGTTTGACATTAGAAATGTAAAAAAATAATTAATGAAAATGGTTACAGTATTATAAGTTTGTTTACATTCTTGGCCATCTCTTTCTTTCTTTCTTGCATGACCATCTGAGACATGCTGGCATGGAGTGACTACAGAGTTCAGAAAATAGCTTCTTTTTTTTCAAGTACTGTAGTTCAAGTAGGTTCATCTAATTTGTGAGATTAGCCCCCAATGCAGCAAACTGGCATTTTGTCCTATGACTCTCCCTGTGATTTGAAAAAACAATGGTTGATGCACAGTCAAGTCACAGAGCTGAGTTTATTATATTATTACTATTATTTTCAAATAATAACTTATATTAATTGTATATTCGGGAAGATTCGGTCTCTACATATGTCACATTATCTGTGCTTGTCCGAGTAACCTAGTCGGATTTGGGTGCGTCCCAGTTTGATGTGTTTAGTTTCCAGAATCCAATCAGAATCAAGCTCTTTAAGTATATTTACCCACACAAGGAATATGGGTTTGGCAGTTAGTAACAGTGACACTAGCAACAGTAAAATATTCTATACATACAATGATATATCCTGTGTAAAATAATCACATTCAGCATATCCAGCCAATTTGAGAGGGTCCAGAAATGGAGACGGTTTAATGGGATTTGCAAGTTGGCTGTTGGTCGAGAGCAATGGACTGATGAATGATGTGGCATTGGAGAAATGGCTTATCTTCTTCTTGGTGGAGGAGGGTACGTTTCAGCTTTTCAGAAATGCCCTGGTTTAGCTTTGGTTCTCCTGCTTATGCTTTGAGCATGTCCATGCTACTTCTTGTCTCCCTGAAATAAGCAGGCATTGTGCCTTGATGGAGCCCAGTACTCTTCATTTCTGTACTGTCATGTGCACTGCAGAGGCGGCAGCATATTCATGGCCGGAGTGGACACGAAGGGAGCAGAGTATACTGTAGCAGAAGATGCTGCTGTAACACAGCTGACACTCCACCGGAACTGTATGAGGAAGTTAAAAAGCCTTCCGTGGTTGTGGCCATCTAGAGCAGTCATCGGACTTCTCCTGGGCCTGACACTCACCATCAACGTCTCATTAGAATGGTTCCTTTTGGGCACAGCCCAGGCAGCACATCATGCACATCATGCACATCATGCACATCATGCACATCATGTCCATGTTTGCGTCAGTTATTCCTCCTGTTTGTAAGGATATGATCAGGTTTATCTGGCCTGCTAAAACAGCTAAGCCGAATTTTACCTATCTAGGCCAAATTTTCCAAAGTCGTTGAAAGACTTTACTCACCATCTTACAAAGTGCACAATCTCAGGACAGTGCCATGGGGTTTCTGGTGGCCATGCTGCGACACATATGGTTCAATCTGTCACCGCTGAAGGTACCTGGTCTGGGTTACCCTATGGCTGCCAAGGCCCTGTATCAATGGGTTTAGGAACTATTGAGAAGTTTTTTAGCCGCTCTCAAACTTCTCAACTGTCTCAACTGTCTCAAAGGTCTATGACACGTTAATCTGGTAGTCAGGCGGAGCCGAACCAGCTGCCTCAACAGTTTGCAAAGCAGCGGCGCCACCACTCCACATCAGTTCAGCAGCCGGTACCAGAACAGCGGTTGTCCATTTCACAGCCCGCAGTGATCAGGGGGTGGACAAATCATCCCTTCAGACCACAGTTTAACTCTGTGGGGTGTCTTCAAGCAGAGAGAAGTTGGCGGCACTCATGACAGCGGCGCCATAGGTGATGTGGACAATATCCTCAGGCTATGAGCTGCAGTTTGTCCGTGCACCACTACCTTTCATGGTTACCTTTGTTAATAAAGCAACAAACTCCTGTCCTAAAGCAAAAGATGACTTTCAATTGTTGTATTATCTTTCCAACGGAGAGGAATAACAGATTTCACCGTGTGCATTTCATAATTCCAAAGATGTTGAAACAAGGCTGACATTACACATGTTGAAACAAGGTTGACGCTATACAGTACTTTAGGGCATTTGAACTCCCCTTTGGTATGGTCTAGGAGAAACTAATAATTTGCCACTCTCCAAAGGATACATCCTTAAATTGATGGCTCCACCGTGACTGCTGAAGTGATATGATGGCTACTACACATGAGTGAGGTGTGGATGTGTTTTTGAAGCAGCAGGCTCATTCCAAAGATTGAGCAGAATGCTGGATGTGTTAAGGCCTCGGGTTGCTGAACCACATGGTTACAATAAATGCTTCTGTTGTGGAGAACCATATGCAAGGATGGAGGAGTGTCCGTGGAAATTAGCGTAGACCTGACTTCATATCGTTGCTAGATGAATGTTTATAATTATTAGGAGTTGAGTATTTGCATTGCAATATGGTCTACTACTGGGAGCTAATTCATTTTCTATATGAAATGATGTGCTGGGAATGTTTTCAGTGATAAGAACGAATGGTTTGCCTCCACCTTAAGCAGCTACATCTGCATATCAGATTGGATGTAGCGGGGTATCCCCTGGAACCATTCATTGGTTTCTCATTTTATAAGCTTCAAGCTGCCTCTCTTTGTGACTTTCCTACCTTGGGATGAATGTTGGATATCCTTACCTGTATTCCAGTTAAGCCTTGTGAGCGCATTATCTTTGACTCTACCTTTGGGGTTCCATAGCAACATGGTGTAGCAGCTCCATTGCAAGGCCTTGTAGCTGGATTGGACTCCATTTTGAATATAGTGGCATTATATGTGCTTTTGAGGAGAGGAGTGCATCAAGAGGTTCACAAGTATGCCTGTAACACATTTATTTGACTGTCTGTTGCCAGGACTAGCATATATTTCCTCTTTTAGCTAGGTGACATTGACATGCTTTGACTGAAAGAACAATAACGTCAGCTATGAATAAGACCTTGGTTCGGTTTGCTGAAGGCAAACGTGAGAAGTCACTTTCAGTTGTCTCAATGTCCATTTAATTTATTAACCAATCAACAGTTAATTGATGTTGACAGGGCATTGTGTAAATGGCTGTTCTCGTGCATTTATTTGAAGAAATACAGATGTTCTATCATTGGTTGTAGAAGGACTTCAGGAACAGTGTCTGAAAAGGGATGTATTGTTTTCCGTTTACCTTTAAAAAAAAATGCATTATATTAATTAACAACATTTAAGCTAAATCAATTAATTTCTTTTTCAGTGCAATTATGGGAGTAACAAAGCACATGACACAAGCAGACCTCAATGCAGTAGTAGTTTGTGTTACTTACAAATGTCGATGTCGTGTACACATCTAAAAAAAATCACTGGCAACACCTTTGATAGAGTGACAGCTGTATGAGAAACACCAGTGAACTGAGGCATTAATAGGGAACTGATACTGATAGGGGAATGTGAGCTGGGTCTAGACCACTGTGGTACAGGTTAGTTTGACCCTACAGATGATGTGATGTTGCCTAAGCACCTTTTTGGAATGTCGGAGTTGGAATGTTTGAGAACTGAGAATGGCAAACGTGTGATGGTGGGGATGCCTCTCCTTTACAAAATATCAGGAATATGATCTCTCTTTGACACAGTTACTCATTCTTTGGACCGTTGACTCAGTGATTTTTACCTTTTAATAGGCATCATCTTTGCATTTTGCAGTTGAAAATCCTTTAGTAAATGGCAACAAATAAGCATGCATAAAAATAAGCTCACCATTAATACAATAGTAAGTTGTGAAGATTACATGAAACAAAATAAGGTTAATGATAATTCAGTTATTACTGAGAACAGAATCTGCATGTCAGGCCTATGCAGGAATGGAGCATGGAGGCACATGTCTTCAGCAGCTGATTACATTCCATTGGAGGCCTCACACAGCCAACCAGCGGAGGTCATCAGACTGCAGCAGGTGCACTGGCAGGGGTGCCATGCTCTGCACACAAACACAAGAGGGAGCAGGGGCCCCGAAAGAGCAGGAGTTATTGAGGGGCGGAGGGGGGGGGGGGGCCCTATAGGGGCTGGGACAGGAAATGGCTGTGAGCTAACATCAGTGGAGCAACACTGAACTGCATTAGCCCTGAATGAAAGGGGTGTCCTCCCAACATGTGGCTCTCCCTTTGTCATCCAAGCAGAAAATAGTCACAGCCCTGGACCACACAGTGTGGAATGTGTTCCGTTTGAACTGTTCAACTGGGGCAAATTGAAAACCGCTTCATGTGTCACGTCCGCTGCTGCCTCTCCTCGACTTAACATAGCCGCGGCCGGGACTTCATTATGCACTGTGTTGGTGTTACATCTCGGTTGGGAATGTACTGCAGTTTTCAAGTATCGAATGACACGGATGTGCTGAAGAGGACGCTCGCAATGTTGTGTTGCTCTCACTGCATACCTGCCGTCTCTCTCTCTCTTGCATTAACGTTGTTTTTCCTTCTATTAAGCTGCGTATAGATGAGCCTACATTCGTCAGTGTCGGCACTCTCAAGGGTACTGCGCAGATGAAAGAGGCCTCTCGGCCCTGTGAACGCACGAGCGCGTCGCCGGGCGATCACGTTCACTTCCCTGCATCCCACACCCCCCCGTCCCCTCCATTTACTCTGGAGTGTGTTTATTTAGCTGTTTTCCCAGAGTGCTGTATTACCTGTCCGGTGGCGTGGCAGGCTCATCTGTCACTGTAGGCCTGGGCCTGTTGGCCTATCCCGCCTCCCCTCCACGTGCCACAAACCCGTCCAGGGCCGCGTGCCTCGCTCCACACAGCACAACAGTCATGAATACATTTTGCGCCGGAGTGGCCATGCATTGTGCAGCCGTAGGCGTCCCGCCTGTTCCCCCCCTTTTTGCCATTCTTCGGGCTGAGTCCAACCGTTGTCTGTCTGTCGACAGAGAGAGAGAGCGGTGGACAGGAAAGACACACACCACTGGCTCAGGAAAAGTCTTCCCCTGTAAACTGGACATGCATCCAGGCCCACACACACACACAGCCATATTTTTTTTTGTGGTATTCGCTCTATGGACATGTCCATGTGTTTGAGTGTGTAGCCGCGTATGCTAGACAGCATGCTGTGTGTGTGTGTGTGTGTGTGTGTGTGTGTGTGTGTGTGTGTGTGTGTGTGTGTGTGTGTGTGTGTGTGTGTGTGTGTGTGTGTGGCTCAAGCAGAGGTATGTCACCCTGACACTGAAATGAATACTGTACGTTCGGCTGCAGCGCCAAATGGAGGGAACCCCCCCACCCCCAACTTCATTGTCAGTGTGACAAAGAAAAATAGTTTCTTTAGCGACTCATTTAAGACAGTGATATTATTATTATGCAAATGTCGACAGAGCAGGGAGTCATTATTTTTGATTGTGTTCTCCACTCCACACGAGCGAATCTGAGGTAATTGTGTGCTCTGGCTTTGGAAACGTAGCCAGTCTATCATGAGCAGTGTCAAAAGTTCACATTAGAGTGATGTATGGATGTGGAGCGATAGGATATCTATGACTACACACAAATACACAGTTCCTCACTCTCGCACGCCAACAGCAAACACATCACGGAGACACAAACTATTGAGGAAATGTCCTGAACCTAATTAGAATGTGTTGGTTTGTGCATGACAGCGCAACGGACGCAACATGACTAATTGAGCTAGGTGAAGTGTTTTATGCCGTTACAATGTAACGAGAGCAAGTCATCGGCAGGTCACCATCTCTGTCAATTACAATTACAATGTGGTGTGAAATATGGTGCCTCACTCATTCGGTTCTCTCATACATGCACAAATAATGTTGTAGCAATATTTTTTAATAAGGTGCAGCTTCATTTTATCAGTATTTTTCAGTATTAATGGCAGACTATTTCCCTTCATGTTCCCCTGTTTTTCTTCTCTTTATCAGTGCAGTTCTGATTGGACCCCCTACAGTGCACCTCTGACTAGGCTACAACATGTGCAGATGCGATATTAATTAATAAGGAATGCATGAAAAATCAATTATGCTAATAGCATGTTTGTCATTCCTTTTTATTGCCTCCCCAAAAAATGTTGAAGTGGGCACGTCAATGTGCTGATGGTTGTACTAAAATATGACTTCTTGAAAAGGGAAAATATTTGCAGGTTTTAGTTACAAAAGAGATGTCACCTGGGCCTTATATTTATTTATTTTGTGGCTTATTTTGTGTTTCATGTGACAGTAAAACGCTGGCAAGTTGCCTGCTTTTTTTCCGACATTTCCCCCCCTTCAGATTGAGCCTTTGACTGAATATTAGGATCTTTGCTAAATTCAGATAGCACTTCGGATGCCATTTTCTTTTTCTTTTCCCCTCTTTCTTTCCCTGTCTTTTTTGTGTATGCTCATTATTTCCTCCTCCACGGGAAGCCCCACCCACAGCCTTCCCCTGACCAATCAGCTGCCTCTCCCCCCCTGTTTCCCAATTCTCTTTTCTCACCCTAGCAACAGGCCAGAGCACCAGTGCTTGGTAACCCCTTTTTGTGAATTTCTTCCAAAACCCCACCACTTCTGTGTCTACCCAACACTACCCAAATCCCTCTCTTTCTCCCGCTCACAATTGCTCTCCCATTCTCTGGCTTGCTTTAATCTTCTTCTTACTTTAATTCTGTTGGTCTTTCTTTTAACAAAGGCCAATTATGCTCATTTAATAGCAGAAGAAATGTCACGCTGTCCATGCCCCAGAAATGGGCTCTCCAGCAGCTTCAGCCATACACGGGCCATTGTGCCGCCCGGCCCTCTGCTGGATGCCCGTTTGTTCCTCCGCCTTGTCCGCCAGCGCCCGGGTTGGACGCGGGACACAGCGGCTAGAGTGCAGCCCAGCTGACTAAATTGGCTCTGACAGAGCATCACAAAGCACAGAATGGACACTCAAGTCTAGAGAGGGACAGAGTGTGGGAGGGGGAGAGAGAGAGGGAGAGAAAGAGAGAGAGAGAGGGACAGAGTGTGGGAGGGAGAGAAAGAGAGGGAGAGAGAGGAAAAGTAGCATAGTTCCTAATAATGTCTGTGTGACGTGAAGGCTGGTGTGACTGCAGGATCACAGAGGTTGTGTGACGGTGGACAGTGACTGTGAGCGCGCAGGTCCGAGGGCGGGTTAGGGGGTTAGGCACAGGCCACCCCCTGGTCAGACAGACCAGAGGAATGCCTCATTAAAGTCCATCTTCCAAAGAGAGCTCTAGCACAAAGACACCATGTGAGGTGAAGGTACTTTTCCCATTTGATCTACGCCATTTTATAGTTCAGGACAAAGAGTGGTTTAAAGAGTATGGTTTGGTTGGCTCTATTTGGTTGGATTTATTCATTTATAAGAAATGACATTTTATGACACACAGTTTACCAATCATTTACCCCGTTTAGTCATTTACACCCATTTGCTATTAACTCTTGAATAAATATGCATCTATTGTAGGAAATATTTATAATGAATGTATATAATTACTAAAATTTGAATCCAAATATGGCTACATTTACCATAGCTATAGCATAGTTTTTTTTTTGTTTTTTTTGCTCAGGATCATTAAAAAGACGTTACATTGTACATGAATGAAAGATCAGTGCTTTCATGATCACTTGCTCATCTAGCACTACAGATTAATTTATATTAATACAAAATACATTTCTAAATATTCACTATTGTGCCATTATTCAATAATCATGTCACATTCATTTGTAATAGCTGTTCAATAAGTATCCGTGTGTGTGTGTGTGTGTGTGTGTGTGTGTGTGTGTGTGTGTGTGTGTGTGTGTGTGTGTGTGTGTGTGTGTGTGTGTGTGTGTGTGTGTGTGTGTGTGTGTGTGTGTGTGTGTGTGTGTGTGTGTGTGTGCGTGCGTGTGTGTGTGCGTGTGTGTGTGTGTGCGTGTGTGTGTGTGTGCATGTGTGTGTGCGTGTGTGTGTGCGTGCGCATCACACTCAGAGACAGAGAGCGAGAGGTTTTGCGTGGATCGGTGGGGTTCCACAGCTGCCTCTCGCTCATCCTTACATTAATAACCAAGTATGGTCAGGGACCAAAAGATTCCTACCAGTCTCTCGTTCTCTTTTTAACAACCTACATGAAACGCCGCTCTGAAACGACTGGGAAGCCCTAATTGTAAGGAACAAAGTTTCATTGTCCTGGGAAACCAATTCCAACTCAATTATCTCAACTCCCTGCTGGTGCTGCTGCCCAGTACTGTGGTCGATCAAGTAGCCCTGTGAGGCCTCTCTCATCTAGTCGAAGAGCGAGGGGGGGGGGGGGGGGGGTGCTTTTAAAATATCATTACACACGTTTTTTTATGAATATGTAAGACACTCTGTTCTTGTCACCTGGGCGTCAGGAGGTAATTCTCTCCCCTAGACTGTTTTAATTGTGCCATTCTCCCTATTAATTACAACTAGCCTATTGAAAGGCTGTGTGTTTTTTTTAGATAACGAAAATAAAATGGAGAAATGGAGAGATCATGTCGAGTTTTGTCACTGAGGAGGGAAATCTTTGCCAGGCTTTTCTGGCCCTTAATTGAGGGGTTATCTCCTTTTTTTTGTTTATTCATGAGTGACTAAGAGGTCATCAGAGATGCTATCGATTAATTATTAATTTGGTCACAATTTTTTTTCTGAATGGGTATAAACATATATTCCGCGTATTACCGTGTTCGGTATTGTCCTGTTTTTGAAAATGAAGAAACAGGCTAAATTAATTCAAGCCAAAAAAGACCTCCCTAGCGAGAGTTGTGTTTTTGTAGGCAATAATTCCATGAACTATTCTCCAGGCTGCACTTACCTGGCAAAGTCGAGAAAATGTTGCCTCTGGTTTTATGACCCAATTTCTTTGTTATTGTGTTTTTGGTACAGGATAATGTGCTTTTGTCTCTTAATAATCTCTAGCTAAGTGGTAATTGCTCTATTGACGGCATGACTGTACAACTTTGACACATCATTATTCACACTTAACCACCTGACCTGGAACAAAATGTTAAAGCAATTACTGCTAAGAGCTTTTCCACCAGGAAATAGTGGCAAACCGTGGTCTTAAAACAATACAATACCAGTGCTTGTCTACTTCTGCCATCCGAGTAAGTGAAAGTCCTCCAGTTCAAGCACTGCATTGTCTTAACTTGTGCCAGTCAGTGAGCTAAATGCTGTATGTAACGTTAGCTGCTAGTGTACTCTGCCAGCTTTTGCCCATCAGATAACATTGGTTTTGTTAGTGTGAGTGAACATGGGGGCCATCTGTTGATAAGCCCTACTTTTCAAATATTTTGAAACTTCAAAGGAAGAGCATACTGCGTAGTGCTGTTATTATGTGTTATGGACACGGGCTGTTATATAAACAGTGTTGCTTCTTTACCAAAAAGGTCCCTCGTAAATAATTAGAAATCTTATGCAAAAAGAAAGAGCAAGAGAGAGGGAGGAAAGAGAGAGAGAGAGGGAGAACACAGAGAAAGACTCGCACTGATGAATATTTTAAAAGCACTTATTGTGCAGATGTAGGTTTGTAAGCACCGAATGGATGCTGCCTAAATGCCCCATGGGTGTGTGTGTGTGTGTGTGTGTGTCTGTGTGTGTCTGTGTGTGTGTGTGTGTGTGTGTGTGTGTGTGTGTGTGTGTGTGTGTGTGTGTGTGTGTGTGTGTCATAGCAGGGACAACGTGTGACTGAGCAGCCTGAACATGTGAAGGGTTAAAGCATGTCATGTGTGTGTCAGGCCCATCCTGTTTGGCAGGGTGTGAAGCATGGCTTCTGGCCCCGCGGCATGTCACATTAATTATAAGTGTAATCACTCATCCGCCGGACTACGGGCCGTCTGCTACCGCCGCTGCCGCTGCTACTGCTGCTGCTGTGCTGCTGCTGCTGCTGTCCGCCTGAGACGTCCTCTCTGGAGAATGACAGCGGCCCACCCTTTCACATACCCGGCCCCTTCGCCATCCCACTGCTGCCTCAGCCGGCACTAGGAGGAGCTCTGCTGCTGGTGCTGTTGGCGCCTGCCTCGAGAGACGGAGAGCAGAATCAGGGATTGTCTTTTAAGAGATATTCTAGAACTCGCGCGGTCAAGTGGTCTCGGGATCTTTTTTTGGATTCTGATTCCATTTTTGGTCACCCTCGTGCACAGAGATCACACTAAACTCGCGGGAAAGAAGACTGGAGGGGTGTGAGCATCAAAGCGATAGCTGTCACCAAGGGGATTGCAGTGAGAGGATTATAATAATGTTGTCCTTGGTTAATCAGTCAAGAGTCGAGATAGAAGCCTCACCCAGGCGCTTTTTCACAAGGCAGATGTCAAGGGCACTTTATTTTGACAATACAGTTCAGTCCTAACCAGTATTCAGCTGCAAAAAGCTAAATGCAAAACTTTGAGTCGATGAAAATCTCATGGTCTCAGTAAGAAGCTATTTAATTAAAGGCAACATTGAAGGATGGGTAACCATGTCATTTAAAAGAAGCCCACCATGATATATGGCAGTCTAATCTATGGTGTGTGTAGTGTATCTATAGGGTATAAGTGATGCAGTATGAGTCATCTATAGAGACGCTGACCAGTGGCTTTAACGCTTGTTAATGAGCAGCATGTCCTCTATCGGCTCACTGTAGATGGAATTGATGGACTTAATGTACTGTGTGATGCATACTTTGCAATTGTGTGCCATTGGAAGGAGCTCTTTCTTGCTCTCACTCTCTCTCTCTCTCTCTCTGTCTGTCTCTTACACACACACACACACACACACACACACACACACACACACACACACACACACACACACACACACACACACACACACACACATACACACATACATTTTCCCACTGTAGTCAGGGTATGTCTGGATATTTATGCACTGCCATTGTTTTTTTTTATTTTTTTTTTTTTTATAGTCCTACCTGGCAGACTCCTTCATTTGCAGAGAGTGCATGAAAGGAAAATGGTATGAAAGCTCTGCAGAGGCAGCCCTTTCACCTTACATTTTCTGGTATTAAACAGGATTATTATTTCAGCCACTCTGAGGGGACAGAAAAAAAAACATTGCTGTAGCACTGTTCAATTCGGCTCTCTTCTCTCACACTGTAAGCCAGCAAATCCAATAACATGGGGAGGGTCACCTATCCGTACTCGTTTTAAATTCAGCAGAACCATCCTGCCGTCAGTGCACCCATGCCACCGTGATATTCTGAGATAATAATAAAATACGAAAGGTGTGTCTCCCATAAAAGGAAATGCAGTCAAGCAAAGTGGGATGTTTGCTTGAGGCCAAGGAATACAGATTGGTGTGGGAGTGTAGAGATGTATGTGTGTCTATGTAGGTGTGTGTATGAGAGAGAGAGAGAGAAAAAGAGAGAGAGAACAAGAGAGAGAGAGAGAGAACGAGAGAGACAGAGAGATTGTGTCTTTGTGTTTGTACCTGTGTGTGTGTGTGTGTGTGTGTGTGTGTGTGTGTGTGTGTGTGTGTGCGTGTGTGCGTGCGTGCGTGCGTGCGTGCGTGCGTGCGTGCGTGCGTGCGTGCGTGCGTGTGTGTGCGTGCGCACATTCTTCAATGCACAAAGGGTTGAAGGGTCCACACAACCTGTATCAATAATGCAATGGCTCTTTGAAACCGATTGTTTTTAACATACTTTCACTTACACAAAAAGAATAATGTAGTGTTGGAAGCCATCAAACCCAGAGCGACTGCAAGTCCATTTGACACAGCAGCAGCAGACCTGTGGGTCAGATGGCAGGGTAGCGCTTGTAAGCGCCGCTCACTCACATTCTCTAGACTAATAGTGTTGCACTAGGCGGATGCGGAAGAACAGGGGTGAGGAACCCACTTTAGTGAGGGTTAGGAAACACAGACGCGTCTGATTGTACCGAAAGCACTTACCGCATTCGTGAGAGTCCATCGGCTGTTTAATGTTCTCGCTCTCTCACCGCATTGAACTGATCTGTGAAAAGGGAAAGGGTTGTTTTTTTTTCTGTTTTGCGGCTCACCGTGCGGCACAAGGGCAAGTCAACACGGTGAGCCTCTTGTCTCATTTAGATGCTCTGATGGTCTGGAGCAGATTTTTGTTTTTCTTTTTCATTCTGCTAGCAACTGTCCAAAGAGTTCTGGGCCCGCTACCCTATTCAGACACGCGCCGAAGGTGGGTGGAGAAAAATATTCAATAAATGAATAAATAAATAAAAAGCGGTGCAGGTCTCGGGGTGACCCCAGCATGTGTGGCGTCTGGCAGGTGAGCGCAGGCGGGCGGGCGGGGGCGGGTGCGTGCGGGAGCGTGTTGTCTGAGGTCTGAGGCGGGCGGAGGTGGCGGCGCGGCGGAGCGGCTGCTCAGGACTCCTGTGCCTCCGGGGCTGTGTGTTTGGGAGACAGCAGCACTTCACCCTCGCTTCCGGGTCAGCTGCATGCCTGAGTGGACCTGCTCTCTCTGAAAGATTCTCTCCCCCCCACCTCCAGACGCCACCTCCACCTCCACCCCCTCCACCTCCTCCACCCCACCTTCTTCTCCTTTTCCTCCTTCCTCATCCTCCTCTCTTTTTTTCTTTCTTTCTTCCCTTTCTCGCTCTCGATTTTTCTGACTAGCCTGGAAAACATCTGCATGTACAGCAGTCAAAATAATACACACACACACACACACACACATGGACACACACACACATGCACATGCATACATGCCCACTTCCTCCGCTCCACCACTACGCCCCTTGGAAAACACTCCTCTCGGACACTTGGTGGACTCGGAAATGCAGTGCAGTGTTAGCGACATCTGGTTTGTTTCTGCTTGACTGGTGCTAAGGCTCCCAGAGTGACTGACACTCCGGCCAGGAGACCTGCCCCCATCCCACACCCCCCCCCACCTCCCCCACGATGCCCCCAGCCCTCCACCCCTTTCTTCCTGGCATAAATAAATATATAACACACCCACAAAAAACAGCCAGGGCACTCAGTGCATTAGGCCAACCAAGTGTGATAATGTGATATAACGGTTAGATTAGTGATCCCTTTAATTGCATGGAGCATGATTAAGTGGGAAAGTGTTCATCGGTCAAATGCTGTGTCACCTTCAATTTCACACAGGAGCAGAAGTGAATGGCCGTGTCTTTCTCATTTTTTGTTCCGCCGTTGCACCTCAGTGTTAAGTGTTCTTGAGTGCCTTTGTGAGTGTGTGTGTGTGTGTGTGTGTGTGTGTGTGTGTGTGTGTGTGTGTGTGTGTGTGTGTGTGTGTGTGTGTGTGTGGGTGTGTGTGTGTGTGCGCAAGCATGTGTGTGCATCTAAGACTCCTCCGTCACCCTTCAAATGACCCCCAAATAACCCAGACAGGCATGTAGGACCCTGCCTATTTGAATGGGTTATCTGTGTCAGGAAGGATGGCTCTTTTGGGGATTTTGCCACTCTTGAACTCATCGGAGCGTACGTGCCAGCCTCTCCTGCGCTAGCCCAGGGCAACCAGGGCACCTAGGTTTTTAACGCCCTCACCTTTGCAGACTCTGGCTGGCATTCAGGCTAGAGAGAGAGAGAGAGAGAGAGAGAGAGAGAGAGAGAGAGAGAGAAAGAAAGAGAAAGAAAGAGAGAGCTGCCGTCCTTAAGGATTCTGATTTATTCAAGGGCTGCCCAGGGCAAGTTCAGGTTCTGACCTTTGGCGGCCACTTAGCGCAGTGCCCTGACAGTGTTGAAGATCAGCCGGCTTCCATAGCACAAGGTTTACCCGTCCTTATCTTTTTATTATTTTATGATGATTTCAATCAGCCAGTGAAACATGGTATCAATGTCGTATCTTTTATATGAACTTACTGAGTGTTTTTTTTTTTTTGGGGGGGGGGGGGGGAGGGGGGTTGGTAACATAGCCCATATAGTTTGTTTAATCAGCCAGTGAAACATAGTATCAATGTCATATCTTTTATTGGAACGGACTGAATGTGTGGGTTTTTTGTAACTTAGCCCATTGTTTGTTTAACCAAGCTGTGCGCAACTAAGGCAATGCTCTAAGATGACAACAGAAGTTCCCCTCAGATCAGTCTTGGCACATGTTAGTACGTGTCGCTTAAGCAGCAATGCAGTAATGCCCAAGAGGCATGCAAAATGGATCCTCTCAGTGAGTCATTAAAAAATCATTATCAGCTCACTTTGACCTTTTTTTGCTCACAGACGAGTCTCTGTGCCTAATTTGGCATACATTATTGATGGTCAACCCTCCTCATTCACTGTCTGTGTCCACTCTCAATCTATGTCACTCAGGAGGAGGAGATTGCTGGACAAAACTGTGGTCTAACAGCCTTGATCTACTTTCCATAGTTTTCCCTCTTTTGACCCTTTGAATATTTTTTTATACATCTTGCAATTTACATCTCATGACTCCAGACACTGTTATACAGTAGTTGGGCATCCTTGTTTGTCTGCTTGTGGGTGATGTGGTTTTAATTCGAAGATTGTTTTACTTTTACATCCTCAGAACTGTTCATTCATGCATAATAAATACAGGAAGTACATTTACAAATGATTCAAGCTTTCTTTTAAACCAGACTATGCAATACAACATGGAGGCACTTCTTGATTGCAAACTAGAAAATGTATATAATTACTCTAAAAACAATATATACTTTCAATAAACACTGTTTCAGTTGTTGATGTCCTGAAAAATGATAGTAAATCATGATTAAAATGCATAGTAAATCATAGCTCAAATACATGACACAATCCATTAGGATTCAATAAAAAAAAAAAAAGTTTACTGAAACATTGTTCCATTGACCTTGACATATGCTCAATATACCCACACACTCAGTTACCTTTACCTAAGTACAACTTCATGATGAATATTCATGTTGCTGTAAAATGTGAATGCATAATGTGCAGAGAAGTCCTTGGTATCCTTTTTTTATTATTATTCTGAATCGAATCAAATTTAACAAAATAAAATGTAATCATATGAATCAAAGGGTTTTGATGGATACCACATGATGCTCATTTTGCAGATCCGTAGTATGCAAGCAATTGTGATTACCCCAAATTAACCTTAACTAAGTCATTTTAGTATCATGTTTTTATTACTTTGCTAAAAAAAAAAAAAAACAAGAAACAAGCACAAGCACTGCAATGTTGCAGTTCATTTTAATATGAACATTTTAAGGAAAGCTTGTTACACTTTGCAATCATTTTTAGTATTGTTATTTAACGCCTGCATACCTAGACATAATACACACTCCTTGTGGATCCGGAGCTCTCACAATATTCTGTCCTTGGTGACTAATTGGCAGATCCATTTCCATTTGTTTGACAAAATGTCCACTGAGGTATCTTAGGCTGTTGCAGAATATCTTGCAGAATATCTGCAGAATATGTTTGCACAAACATCTCAGGTATTAGTTGATAAAAAAAATAAATAAATAAAAGAAAAAACACAAGCAATGTGCTGTTGTAGTACATGATAAGTAGAGTGTTTTCAAGGACAGTAATATTCATGTACTTGTGCACATACATACTGTATGACAGTCTCTAGCATCTATTTAGATGTTTGAGTGTACAGTTTCTTTAGGCAGAAATGATTCAAATAGACATACGAAATTATGAAATGCTCAAAATCAGCGACTGCTGATTCAATAATTCAGATTGTGATACAAATGCAGAATATACTGTAACAAATATGGCAATAATCAGGACCATATTATATTAGTGACACATGATATTCTACTTTTAGATGTGTTTCATCGTGGACATGAACATTCATGACAGGGAACATATTTTGCTTTATGCCATGAATGCTTCAGGAAGCCGAAAGAAACGTGCACTCTGAAAGAAAGAAGCTACAAATATCTTGATTTTCAGAGGTAATACTCAGCAAGGGCCCATGGGAGTCACTCTGGTTGATTCTATACCTTCTGTGCTCTCTTTTGAGATGGGAGCTTGTACTTTTGTGTCAGTAGAAAATATAATGCGTACATGTAGTCAAACCTTTTTGAAGCTAAGGGAGGGAGAGAGAGGGGGAGAGAGGGAGGGAGGGAGAGAGAAAGAGAGAGAGAGAGAGAGAGAGAGAGAGAGAGAGTTAGTCAATTAAGGTGAAAATGGTTTCCCTAAGAAAGTTCCTAAAGGCTTTCTTCCCTAAATCAGCCGACGCCACTGCACACTTAGTTGTACCCAACGGTAAAGCAGCCATCACATAGCTATGCCTCTCAACTGCCCACTAATTGGGATATCAATAATTAACAGGCTAATAAAGTCTATGAATGAGTAATGACACGTGCATGTCTCCAAGCCTTCCTCCCAAGGTAAATTCACGCTCAAATATTTGTTCAGAAAGTCAGAAACAGTCACTCATTTTGTGGCTCAGCCTCTTTATCATCTTCCTTTATTTGCTTTGAACGAACAACACTGTGTACCTCAGTGGTGTATCAAACATGCGCTTAGTCTTTTTTTATGTTTTATGGACAACTATAAAACTGTGCTGTGAAACTCAGTTGCCCTCATCAAGACCAACTGTGAGGTATGTCTTCCTATTTTTTTCCCAGCATGTTTAAGTGTTTTTTTTTCCTTTGTATTTATCCTGTATTAGTAACGCATACTAGAAAACACACACACACACACACACACACACACACACACACACACACACACACACACACACACACACACACACACACACACAAATAACCTATTAGAATCAGTGGCGCTTGCCTCCATGTGCAAAAGGAGCTCTGCAGTCCTGAAGTTCCACCTTCGGTGCTTCAGCTCTGTAAACTCAGCAACCATCACTTATGAGATATTGGACTAATTTGCCTTATGAAGTATTCTCCCCCTCCCGTGTCGTAGCTAATGCACCTCATCCAGCTCTGATTACCCTACTGGGTGCAGTTCAGGGATTGTACCTTTGTGCATTGCTGTTCCCCTGCACAGAAGAACCCTCATGAAGTCAAGCTGTTTCACTTCCCACGTTCAACGCTCAGCACTTTGTTCCTGTCTACTTTCTTTGACCGCTTTTAGAAGTGTGAAAGGTTTCATTTTGTTCAGAAAATTTGAAAGTACAGTGCAGGAACATTTTCCTTGTTTTTTTATGTTAAGAAATTATTACGTTGAGGACATTATGCAGACTAATTGAAGAGTAGGTTCTGATGTAGGAATGACATTTGAAAAAAACTGGCCTTTTTGTATCAAAAAGTAAGCAGTTGCGTAACAAAACTTTATTTTTTACTTTTTATACCACCCTCCTGATTGGCAAAATCGTAATTGAGTGAACAAAACAACAAATATCAGTGCAGAATAGCTGTTTTTTTTTATTCCATTTTCTATTAAAATGTTGATAGTTATGGATAGTTATGGTAATGAGTAAGAGTGCTGATTAATTGTGTAATCTTAATGACTTAATGATGAATGTCAGATGTTTGATCTGTTTGATGTCAGATACTTCATATCCAATTGTCAAATAAGATATGTAATCCTTGAATATATATATAAATATGACTGAAGGTTTTGTTTATCATCTATTCTGTCAAAAGCCTTGCATGCCTAGAATACATTGTTGTTATTTTGCTTATTTTGCATGTGAAATTTGATAAATTACCATTTCCTTCATGGCTCAGTAGATTGCCACTAGTAATTTATTACAAAAAGGTTACATTTAAAAAAAACTGAACCTGAAATGCCCTGTTTAAAAGCATATCAACAACACTAATACTATGTGCAATGTATACCTCTGTTGTCAGTGATCAAAGAGCTTGCTAAAAGACAGTAACAAAGACGTGACATTTTCAGTGATCAGTCTGCCACCGAAGCTGTATCATTACTTAGTAGGGAAGCCACAAAGACGGACATTGTCTTCATACATTATGATACGCAAGGGGAATGACTCAAAAGATAAAAACAAACGAGATGAATGAACTATGCTGAGAGAAACACCACTCCTTGGTGTTTTCCCATTTAGCAGATGGACGTGTGTGTGTGTGTGTGTGTGTGTGTGTGTGTGTGTGTGTGTGTATTTGATTTATGTAAATTGGCTAATGAAAGCAAGAAGATGGGGGTCATGCTTGGCCAAGTGTCCTACAGAATAAACATGCTAAACACACAGATGCACACACAAAGACAGTACACAAGTAAACACACACACACACACACACACACACAGACAGTGTGCACACAGACACAGACAAACATGAGAGAGAGAAAGAGATAGAGTGAGAGAGAGAAATCCATAATTTCTCCACAGGAGTTTTCCATATTTCCTTGAATAAAAGATGAAAGTCTGTACTTCTAAAAGTGCACATTAACAATATGTAGTAGTCTGTTGTGGTATTTAATTAATTTATTTCCTGACTTATTTATCTACTTTTTTATTTACATGCTTAACTCAATAGTGTTTTTGTAAAAGCCAGAGGATTAAAATGTTTCCATTATAACCGCAACTAAAATTGAGGTTATTTTCATCCGGCAGACAGGGGATTAAACAAGTCTGAGCTTGGAGCTTTTCTTTCTTAAAGTAGAATTAACCAGTTATTCAGCCTCATTAATTTCTTCAACTGCCACTGCCGTGTTTTCCAGTTAATGTTTCAGACTGAGCACTTAAGAATGTGAACGAATTCATAAGACCCCCAATTTTGTGTTGCGCCCTTCTGATGGTGGCCCTGTAAAAGTTGCTCTGGCAGCTTCTCTACATTCCTCCTCCACTGGTTTGGACGATGTCATACTTTCATTTGCTCCTTCCAAATGTCAAGTGCTTTGTCTCCTGCCGACACAGTGACAGCCCCAATTAGTCTTCATGCCTCATTAACAACCCATTTTTAATCAGAATTTGAAAAAAAGAAAAAGAAGACAAAAAAAAAACGATAATAAAAAAAGACACACGCCACTGATGTGCGTTTTTAAAAGTCCACCCCATGCTGTTCCTTCAACTCTCGGCGACCAAACCTTTTGACTTTAGCGACGATTAACGACATTTAGCATCGCTACAAGGATTTCTCTCTCCAGTGTGTGTGCCATGCCATATTTTGGCTAATCACTTAGCCGAGTGATTTCCAGCAAGGGCTCGCAAATAGCCCATCAGAGTCCAGCCCAGGAGCAGTGGCCTGAGTGAGAGTCATGACACCCGCCATGCTGTAAGAGTCAACAAGAGGGAAAAGAGAGAGAAACAGACTTTTGCCTTTTCAAAAGTCCTTGCATAAACCACACAAGCCACTTAAAATAAATCTGTCATTCATCAAGACTTCTGCATCATTTCAAGTAGAGGCACGTCATCAGCTTGCGTGCAGTATGTTTTAGTCAAACTGCCACACCTGTTGTGCATAATGACTGTGAAGCCGCTGGCTAAAACTCACATCAGATAAGACATTTTGATGTACCACTTGCAAGACATAAACACTGTATACTAAAAAAGTGGTTAAGGAAATAATGGTATGGCAAAGCCAATCATCCTTTTCTTTTTCACCAATCAGCTTACTTTGCTGGAAGTATAAACTGCAAGACCTTGTTTCCTAAAGAGGGTCTTTATCAGAAACACTAGTTAATCAAGGCCTTATTTCTTCCAAATACTTTAGAAATTCACAGTCTTTAGTCTGCAGGGAGTCTATATCACACCACCCAGCTAGAGCAGAGGCGTTTGCAGTGTCTGGACTCTCCTGGCCTTAATCTCCAGGCCACCCTGGGCAACTGCGCGAGCACCCAGGAGGATGCAGGGGATCACCCGTGCAGGAAAAGCTGACAAAATCTTTTTCCTCTTAAGCAGGTGGATCCTTGGGAAGAGCTATTAAGTCTGTGCCATAGCATGGAGGTTGGCAGGTTATTAAGAGCTAAACATCTCTATCGGGGTGACAGCACTCGGAGGATCCTCCACTCCCTAAAGTAGCACTGATAATGCGGTGTGTTGGTCTCTCCCGGTTCCTCTTCATATGCTGATTAGGTTCCAAAACACTTGAAGCCATTTCCAGTGTCTCTTTAGTTAAGTTATTCTTTTGCTCTGTCTCCTTCGGTTTCTCTCCCTCTCTTAAACACACACACACACACACACACACACACACACACACACACACACACACACACACACACACACACAGACAAACACAGATTAGGTGTTCTAAAATGCGATTTGACCTAGCGTGAACTGTGTTATCAGAGACAGCATGGACAGGACTCCTGTGCACAAAAGCCTCGTGGCCGTGCTTGCTATTCAGAGGGTCATCATGCATAAACATTGATTACACCGTGGGCAGACACTGAAATGGCCGGATCCGCAATCATTACCAAATGAACGGATGGCTTTCCTGCTGAGTTTGTTGACGTACTTTTGGCTACCAAAACCATTCCCAGGTTCCAGCAACTTTTTTATTTTATTCATTACAACCAAAGCTAGCAACGAAAGAAGAAAAATAGATTCATTTCAATCAGCGCTCTGTGATGTGTAATTCATTACAAAATTGCTTCTTCATCCTGTGGAATTGATTTTTTCCCCCCGTCAAAGTTATCTATTCTTCAACATTATTTTCCATTTCTTTCGAGCACTTGTCCCGCTCATCAAGTAGAAAATAGAATCACAGAGTGGCTTTGGACTTATTGTGATTTAGAATGTCATTTGCTGCTTGAATGGAAATCAAACTGCATCAGGGGAGGGTTATCAAACTGCTTTAATTCTCTAAATGAAAATATTTTGGCACGGGCTCTGCATTCCTCCTTTTTTAATTAGGAACGCGGTGGCTTATTAACATTCAAGGTTGGTGTGGTGGGCACAGTTATGAGTTATCCGTCAGGCGTTTAGCACAGCTCCGAGGCCAGGCTGACTTATGCAGCGAACTTCATAATGCGCTCCCACGTCACCTCCCAAATGCATCTTATCTACTGCCAGCAAATAAGAATTTATACAAAAATATTTTAGACACACCTGAATAGCTTTTTTCATTATTATTCAATTATAAGTCTTTTGTCTTTGCGGTGTTACCGTAATGATGACAGCAATGTAGTTATTTCTCCTTGGAAATCTTTTGAACAGCTAAAATTGCTTTTCAGTGAAACTTTTACATTTTTACCCCTTTTTGTTTTATCATTGGTTTACAATGTCCTTGTTTTCCCATTGATTAGGCAGTGGTTTGGTACCTTAAAGTTACACTCTGTGAATCCTATTTAATCCAATACACTTTTGATCAGCATGTGCGTTACACACACACACACACACACACACACACACACACACACACACACACACACACACACACACACACATTTGTACATTGCCCTGACTCTGTGAATGAGTTAGTGGCTTGTTCAGTGCCATTAAAAGATACCCAGCTAATCAAGTCATTGCTTAAGGAGAGCGGGAAAGATGAGTGTAGTTTAATAGGCCGTAGAGCTCAGATACCAATAAACCTTCATCAGAATATTTAACCTCCAATTAAATCTACAATAATTTGTTCCAGAAATAAACTAAATATGGGTCAGGGCTTTTGATAGGTTACTTGACGTTTGTCTTTTTCTATGTGTGTGTGTGTGTGTGTGTGTGTGTGTGTGTACGCGCGCATGTGTGCGTGCGTCCAGGTATCCATGTGTGTGTGATAGTGTTCCTTCCTCAGTTGGAGAAGGCTGATGTCTCCATTTAAATGAAATTTGAATGAAATCATGAAATTGCTTGTAAATGACTGTCATAATTATATTACTGTGAAGCCCATGCAGCTCCCCTGCAATTTAGGCTCTCTGGATAGTCACTCATATTGCATCCCACTCGTGCAGTTAATGAGCCAGCCAGGCACGGGGCAGGGAAGAGTACAGTAGGCAAGAACACTAGAAACCAGAAACTTGGAATGGTGAAACAGGGTTTTCATACACACACACACACACACACACACACACACACTCACACACACACACATAAACATAAATACATACACACACACACACACACACACACACACACACACACACACACACAGGCACACCGTATCTTCCCTCCCAGAATTGTTTCTCTTTTATGTGGTGTAAAGTGATTTTAGTGTGTAATAGGGGAGAGAGTGGACAGGAAGGTTTATTTCATAACGAAGCAATCATTATTCTGCTGATTGATGTAGTGGTGGGCTAACTGCACAAATGCAAAGGAATACATGAAAGACTACCTTTCACTGGGGCTGTAACTTTGATTTCCATTTCATGGGCTAGTGTTGCATCACCATTGACTCATTATAGCCATCATCAGTGCTTTGCATATGTCATTACTGCATTTGATCAGCTCCACGCCCACACCCGCACACACAGGACATCACTCTTACATCAACACATCCAGAAACCCACAGGGACACACGGAGAAGAACCATTCTTCACTGATAACAGCAGCACCCTGGGTCCATTGATGTATTCCTAATTATCAGTACTATTTACTACTGCTACTGCTACTGCTACTGCTACAACAACGACAACAATAATAATAATTAATAATAATTAATAATAATAATAATAATAATAATAATAATAATAGTAATACTGATGATGATGATAATGATAATAATAATAACAACAACAACAACAAACAACTGTTACTTTTGTATTGTTTATTTTTTATTTTTACAATATTGTCAAGTTATTTGTTTTTCAATATAACTGGTTTGCAAGGGCACTTTACTCTCAAATAAATAGTCTGTGTGTTGCAAAAGGGATAATTAAATTAGAAATGAATATCCATCGACACAAGAATTCATTCCGCACAATAATCTTGTTGTCTTGTTTCCAAAGCAAGAACGAATAATCAAAGACAGCATGGGCAAACGTACAGTCCAGTCATTTTTGATTTAAGAGAAACATTGCAGACAATTCTTTGTGTTACTTTGACAGACCGGCTATGCTTGATTCTTTTATAGCACAGGAACATTTAATTTTCGAAGTCAATGGGTTTGTTATTGCATCTTGAACATGATAAATGATGAAGAAAAAAGGTTTGCAAAGTACATTTGATAAAAAGAAAGACAAAAAAGATTTTGGCTACAGTGCTGCATTTGAATGACTGTATGTCGACCAGTATGACATGTCCCTTGCATTTGGCCTGTCATATAATGTCTCTTTATCTCATATTGGTTTTTGACTGTCATGACACAGCTCCCATTTGGGACCAAAATGGCATAATTTTCCTTTGAAGATAAGAGAGCGTCCATTTTCATTACCTCTCCACTCCTTCCATTAATGGACAGACCTTATTGAAATGTTGAAGGCTAAAGCGTAATATGGGGACAATTTTCTCAGTGCTGTCTCTTGAAACTTACTTGTGCTACCAAGATCCTGAACATTTCTATTGAAGTCTTTTTTTTTAACCTCAGATTTACCAAATGTAATTTCTCTTTCACTTCCTGGTTTGTAATTTACCCCCAGTGTTACCTCGTCATGGTTTCCTCTGTCTCTATTTACTCCTCTCACCTTGCCTCTACCTGTGGGTGGCTCTGGATTCACTTTGTTTCAAAGGAAAACCCCCACTGTGTCCTTGAAGTGTGGAAGCTGAGATTATTTTCAGGAGAAAAAATCCATAGTTCTCTCTCTCTCTCTCTCTCTCTCTCTTTCTCTGTTTTCATCTTTTTTTCATTACATCTCATTTGTAGGAGAGTCATGTCATTTTATTCCTGCAAAGGAACAAGTTTAACCATATGAATATTCGTCAAGACCAGAAGTTAAGCCGTATATTTGGTTTAGAGTCTAGTAATTGTAGCTGTCTGCATTTAACCAACTTTGACTGACATTTTGCAACAATATTGTATCTATAATTATGGATTTACAATACACATATTTTGTAACTTGATCATTGAATAATGACAAAAATTGCAACAATGCTGCTTTTGCTTTAGCCTCTTCCATTTGTACAATTATTAATATTGCCCTCAGACCTACTCACCTCCGGATTCATGCTTTTAAGACTAGGTCTGCTCCCAAACAACACCCCCTTCCCCCCACTCAACACACACTCACACACACACACACACACACACACACTAGAATGTTGTGCTGCGTCAAATCAGTGTTTGGACTTGGGAGTGCATTAGTGTGGTGGGCTGCTCATCTGTGGAGGTGGAGAGCAGAGAGGGCTCCTGCTTGGGCAGCACTTACTCCCCGTGCCCCGGCGGCCGGCGTGTTGACGTGAGAGCAGGAGACAGGGTATCCTCCAGGGGAATGGGCTTCACGCCACTTGTTCCTCTCCCCCCGCCGACCCACTACCGCACCCGCACCGCCGCCATCCCCCCAGCCCCCACCCACTACCACACGGCACTGCCACCCTCACCCCCAGCTCCACCAGGCCCTAGTGCCGCCTACCAGTGACCATGTCCAGCACTGAAAACGCAATGGTTGTGCTTAGATTACGAATCTGATAGTCACATTTGCACTTTCTCTCTCTCTTTCACACAGAAACGCCACGCATACAAACACACATATGCGCATACAAACATGTATACATGCATGCATACATACACACACCGTCAGCACATCTCAAAAGTAGCGCGCACATGTAAGACAGGCTAATCAAAGATGAATGTGAAGCTTATTTACTTTCTCCTCTGTGGCCTGACAAATAGATAAATATAATAGTTGAATTTAATAGTGAATAATTAAAAAATGTGTGTGTGTGTGAGAGAGAGAGAATGTGCAGTGTGCGTGCGTCTGTGTGTGTGTGTGTGTGTGTGTGTGTGTGTGTGTGTGTGTGTGTGTGTGTGTGTGTGTGTGTGTGTGTGTGTGTGTGAGATCATATTAACAAAGTCACATTTGCACAGCATATACTGTAGGCTCTGCATATAAAAAGCAAAATATATATATATATATATAGCTTGGGGTCTTGAACACATGACACTGGTGGTGAGCCTCAGAGCTCCCATGGTGCTTTGGGAGCGGCGTGGCGCTGGAGTGGTGAGGACTTGTCTGAGCCCTGGCGTCAGTGGTGGGCAGAGCTTCCCCGGGCGACACGGCCCCGTCCCTGCCAAGTTCTCTCCTGGGCACCGTTAGCGTAGACATCTCTCACGGCCTCGGTTAAAGAAGAGCCCCGGGTTCCCCTCGGTTATGGCTCCACTAATAGAGCCCAGGCTTAATTGGCCAGTAAAGGTTCGGAGCGTGGTGGAGATGGGCTGGGTGGGAAATAACCTTAGTGCTGTCTCATTCTGAGGATGAGCTGTGTGGGAGAGTTGCAGGCGTGGTATATGTGTGGCCGTGTGGTGTAAGGTCTCGTTCTGAAGCTGAGATGTGGATGAAGAGTTGCAGGCCCAGTCCATGTGTGGCCGTGGGATGTATTTGTTGTGATGGTCTCTTGTGCTAGATAAACCCATCGTGCCTTTGAGCGCACATCTTTTTATGACTTTTGCGAATGTAATCTTCCCGCTATTGTGTTTCCCATGTTCAGTTGCGGTAGCCAAATTGTGTCCCACTCCTGTAGTTACTCTTTTGTGCGTCAACGTGGTTTTGAAGAAGTCTTTGTCAAATGTTCTGCAGCAGCCTGCAGTTAAGTTCAGTTCAGATGAGTGAGAAGAATGAGAGGCAATACCGGCTCTCCAACTCACCCAATAGAACGCGAAACAGCATCCGTCTTATTAGGAGACTTGTGTTCTTTCGCTAAACAAATGCTTAAATGGCATTGGGGATTCATCCATTGAAAATTCACAGCAAATGAATTGGCCCCGAAAACCACACAAGGCGCAAACGCCACTGAATTATCCTGATTGAACACTTCACTAAGTGTGATGACTACTTTAGAGATCAATTTACACATCAGACTATGTATTGATCAGGCTCTCTGCAGTCGCTCTCACACAGAAAGCATTTCAATTAACTGTACAAGGCAAGAGGAACACAATCAAGAGCTCCCTTTCTGGCTACAGTGAAAGGCCACGCTTTCACTTCTGCACAAAATCTGTGTCTAATAAAGAATGCTTTGAATTTTGATTGAAGGTAAAATATGCGATCAATGTAAATGATAACAGTGTTTGTAGACAGAATGTTCTGGCCACATTGGCTGTTGCTCTCTGGACACTATGAAACTACAGTAGGAGACACTATCATTTGTTTGTATTTTAGACAATGGCATTTCACCATCTTGCTGTTCTACGTACTGTAAATGATCACATCTGTTGTTTCTTGTGCCTTTATCTGAAGCCTTTATCTATGTTACCCTTCACTGGCTGTTGTGTCTTAAATACCAGTTGGCCATGAGGGACAAACCAGAGAAGCCAGCATCTCGCGGCATCTCACAAACACGGTTAATGAGCTAGAGGGACTTGAGACACCATCTCAAGCCTATTGAAATGTAGTTAACGACTTGAATGCAGTCATGATGCTCTTCCCTACTGACTTGGGCATCAGTCTGGTACTAGGAAGGCTAGTATTAAAGGGCATTCACACCAAGAACGAAAACGATAACCATAATGATAAAAGTGTCCACATAGACCAACGATAAGAAATGTCTCTCCTCTTGTTAATGAATTTGACGGCTAAAATATGACGGGTTATGATTGGCTGTTAGCTTTTTACGTTCTCAAAATCGGTCTGAAAGTGATATTGTTCTTCATATTATGTTATCGTTATTGCTTTTAGTGAAATTTGTATTCATAATAACAAGAGCGACATTTGTTTATAATTATCGTTATAGTTATGATGGTGTGATCGGCTGTTTAGGGTGCTCCAGGGGGTGTGTACTGGCTGGTTGTGCTCATCTACTGTCTGTTGCCACACCTGTGCTTAGCACATAGGCATCAGCAGCATGCAGGCTGCTTAGTGTTTTGTTTATTGTTTGTTTGTTTGCATCTTTACAATTTTTCTCTATTATTGTGTTAAATGATCCAAATGTAAAGCACTTTGAGCTGCATTCTGTGTATGAAATATAAATAAAGCACATTTTACAAATGTGTCGTAAACTGCTCTGTGCATTTTAGTTCCGTCATGTCTCCCAATCAAAATGACATTTCGATGTGAGAGAGGAAGGATAATAGAAACAGGGCATCAAAAGTTCTGCTCAAAACGGCACACTGCATTGCGCTGAACAGCGCTAAATCGTGTTGTAGGCAGCGAGGACATTCTAATTGAAAGCAAAGTAATCAAACTCTTTTTGTCAAAGACAGTTATTCGCAGTTTGAACGCATTGTTAAATTAGGGAAAGGCATACTGACATCTTGTCGTCACTAATTGACAGCTCAGATGGCACTACTGTTACCATTCTAAATAGTGCTAGACATACACTGCATAGTAAATAGTGCATAGTCTATGAAAAACAGTGGTGTGTTTGTTCCTATTTCATATGAAAAATAGAAAAAAGGTTCGCACACTTTAAATCCTTTTTTGTGGTTTATTTTCTTTTGGCACAGAATAGCAAAACCTATTTCATATGACCAAATGGCATCAACATCAGATTTTACATTTTAAAAATATGATTTGAATTGAACTGAAAATATATAAAGATGCTTTAAATTGTTGATGTAAAAGTAATATAAAATTTGCAAGACATGACTTGTAAAACACAAAACTCACATCATGCATCATAACAGAGTTGACATTCAACTTAAAGTTACAGTGTCAGACATGACAATCAGTCAAAAAGTATCAAACATCCGGCAAAACATTATACAGAAATTAAGTAATCCAGAAAAACAAAAAAAACAAAAAAATACACCATTGTCCATTTTAGCTTTGGCAGCAGCGTTAAAGAGGAGGAGTGCCATATGTTTGTCTCTCACTCTGAACCAATGGGTCAAACGAGCCAGATTCACTGTAATGTGCTGGCCTAGTTGGATCCATCAGTCCAGCTTTGATCTGGGGTGAGCATACAGTATATTTCCAGACTGTATACTGTACCCTCTCAATGTGGCATAGGAACAAGTCAGTTTAATTGGTATTCGTGCCACTGCCTCTTGTCAACCTGCAGCATACATCATGCGAGGGCGGCAATCATGACGTGGTGAGGCTAGAGTCTGTGAGAAGCTTCACAATTTCTACTCTCTGCGTAGGATGACACATATGTTATCATCATTCTCTGTCAGTGTGCTATAGTGATAGTCAGAAACATTGATTTCATTCCTAAATCCTCTTCTCTCTCTCTCTCTCTCTTTATCAGTCTGCTTTTATCTCTCTCTCCAGTTCTCTGACTTCTTCATATTGTTTTGTGTGTGTGTGTGTGTGTGTGTGTGTGTGTGTGTGTGTCAGTGTGTTGAGACAAATCTAAAATGGAACCTTAACCTTGGATGACATCTTTTTCCCCCACATCTCTGCTTCATTCTGTTTACCCGGAGGTTTTACTCATAAAGTCTTGTGACTGAGTGGAAAGTCTGGTAGATAAGCCAATGCAAAGACGTTTTTTTAGAGGACGTCCAAAGTAGTTTAGAGACAACATTATGGCATCCATCTGAGCGGTGTTGCGGCAGGCGTACGGGGCAGGAAGTCGGGCGGGCGGAGGGGAAGGGAGAGACTAGCCTGAGCGGTGCAGTGTTGTGTCTGCCGTCCCGACATGGGCATGGCGTGGGTCCCCAGCTCGGCTTTCCGCTGCCTCTCACACCCCACTGCAACATTGATGATGGTGACCTGCGTTTGAACTCTGTGTGCAACTCCCAACATCTCCCCATGAAACAGCAGCTCGGCTGTCTCTACAAAGTGCCCTCGGAGTGTCATGTATCAAGAAGACAGAGTGTCTGTCATTTAATAATTCATTTTAAAGAGAGAGAGTTTGACATTCAATTTAATATTTATTGCAGTGAAAAGTAGAAAGAGTCAGAAGTGAGGGAAAAAACTAAGAAAGGCCTCGCTTTAATTTAGACACTCTTATATAACGTGGCCATGAACACTAAAACAGCTATGTACACATATCATCTGGTTTCAATTGGCCATTTTTGTAGTTTCGGAAAAGGCAAATTGCCCAATTAAAAACAAAAGTGATTGAGAGAGAGAGAGGGAGAGAGATTATGCCAAATTGCAAGCCTCTGTATTTTGATAACCTTCATACACTGCTAGAATTTTCCTGTGGGTTTGACTCATGCTTTATGCTTTATGATACACTTTGAAAACAAACCGTCTTGCTCTTAAGCATGGGCTGAGAAATTAGCTGCGAGAATGTGTGTGTTGGGATGACCGGCCATGACCTGAATTCATACGTACCTTTTCCATCTGCGGCTCATTTTACGTTCACTCCAAGGACAGTGTGGGCAGACTTGGACCTTCAGGAAACTATTACATACCACAGAGAAAGGAGAGGGCCCCGATATTGCACACAACATGCTGACTCTCTCCCATGTTGTGTGCAAGCAATGCATTGTGTGCATTTGTATATGTTTGTTTGTGTGTGTGTGTGTGTGTGTGTGTGCGTGTGTGTGTGTGTTGGTGTGCAAATATGGAGCGTATATTGTATCACTATGTATATGAATCAAACAAGTAAATTAAAATAGAAGTATTGATTGCAAATAATAGGAATTTATGTAATACATTAATGTATAAGTTGCAGTTATTTTGTATAACATTAGTGTTGCCATGCAACTTGTTTTGTATTTGTAGTGTGTTGCTATCTAGCATTTATTTACTGTATAATTAGAATAGTACCTACTCATTCTCATTTATTTTACTTACTTTTCACTGCAATAAATATTAAATTGAATGTCAAACCCCTAAACTACAGTACACTTACATGGTTTCACAGTAGTTGTTAAGGTACCAAACTACTGTGGAATCATTTCAGTCTAAATCAGGCGTTCCCTATGTGTGCAGGCAATAACAAGGGGGCATGATTTGAGGTAGTGACAACCCTGAACAACCAGTCTTTGTTTAGGTTATTTTTATGGCAGTACCTTTAGATCTTAGTTGTAGCCTACAGTATAATGAACCTATTTAGTAATGAGTCTGCTTTTTACCCATGCAATATGCTGAGTAGTATGTGAAAAGGAATAGCTCCTATTAACTATAAAATGGACATACAGTATGTCTAATATGGATGTTGTATGGACTGATTTTGTTTGATTTTAAGAATGTATATATTTTAATTCGTTTTACTAGTATTATACTGGTAATAGTGGACATTTAATGTAATATTTTGGCAGCATTACTGTGCAAATATTTGGTTTATTTAATGTTTAATGTAATTGCATATGTGACGTTGACGATCAAGCATCTTCTGGAGGTACTTTGCACTTTACTTGTGCCTAGCATTGCATTCCACCGTGTCATGCTAGAATTTAACACTGAAAATGGTGTTGTTTCATTTCCCTGACAGACCATCTTCACCACCGCGCATGCTCTTTTTACCACACACACACACACACACACACACACACACACGCACACACACACACACGCTCCGTCATCAGAAGCTATCATATGGGAGAAAAGGTGGTAGAGTAGTGGAGGGGCAAATTGCATTGCGTCTCTCCTTCCCTTTCTCTCTCTCTCTCTCTTACACACACACATACGGTACATGTCATGCATACACACACACACACACACACACACACACACATATGCTCACTCACTCCTTCTCCCCAGCATCTATCCATTTCTCTCTCTCTCTCTCTCTCTCTCTCTCTCTCTCTCTCTCTCTTTCTCTGCTTCCTGTTTCCTTTTTGGGGGGGGGCTAAATACCTGATTATCCCACTCTTTGGCGTGTGGAGGGAAAGGCAGCTGGGTTGTAATCAATCCTTTCCAAAAAGTGTGGCGTAGTCTCCTCTCCCGCTCCCTCTCCAGGAGGATAAATGTGACACGGGAGCACTGCTCCGCTCTCCCTGATGAATCGCTGAGGGTTTAATGATTACGGGAATTGTCATCGACGGATCATCAGTCTCAATTTATTTCAAATCAGTGTCAGGATTTTGTAGCCCCAAACAAGGAACGAGTTTGTTTCATGTGTGTGTGAGTGTGTGTGTGTGTGTGTGTGTGTGTGTGTGTGTGTGTGGATGTTGCAGAGGGAGCCGTAAACGGAGGTCATGCATCCTGTGTTTTGTTGAGGGTGGGGAGCAGATGAGGAGTGGGGGCTTTTAACGAGTCTAATGTGTGGCCCCTGGGCCCAAGCCCTGTTTACAGAGGCTCACCACACACGCACGCACACACACACACACACACACACACAAACACACACACACACAAACACACTCTCTCTCTCTCACACACACATTTTTAAGTCTATATTACATGCAATTTTGCACCTGCAATGTGTCATGTTTTACTAGAGTTTGCAGAGTATCATCTCAGTCTGCCTGTCTGTCTGTTCATTTATTCTGAACCATACTTTTGGTGGTAATTGATAATAGCTACAATTGTTGTTCAGTTTTAAAAAAGGAACTGAATGCATATGAACTCATACATACTGTACACAGACACACACTTGCGCGCGCACACACACACACACACACACACACACACACAGAGAGAGAGAGAGAGAGAGAGAGAGAGAGAAAGAGACAGATACACCCACACACACACACACACACACACACACACACACACACACACACACTCACTCACTCTCTCAGACACACACATGGCCCAGCGCTGCAGCTCCTCCTCCTCCTCCTCCTCCTCCTCCTCCTCCTCCTCGTGGTCTTCCTCTACCTGTGTGATTTAATCTTGAGCAGTGCTCCTGCTGGGCTCATATGAAGTGGGCTGCTTTAATAGAGGACCACTGTGTCCACAGCGCTGGCATTAAGTGGGTCCATAGTGAGGTGCAGGGTGGAGGCAGATTAAAGCCAGAGGGGCTGACCCAACCTGCGACTCTCTCTCTCTCACTCCCTCTCTCTCTCTCTCCATCTCTGTCTCTCTCTTCTCTTTCTTGCTCTCTCTCTTTCTCTCACTCACTTTCTTGCTCTCTCAGCTTTCATTTCCCCTGTTCTCTCCCCCCCCCCCCCCCCCCCACCACACACACACACACACACACACACACACACACCCCTCTCCTATAGGCCCCCAGTGCCCTGGCCGGCCCACCGGCGAGGCTGTAAATGTGTTTTGTCAGTGTGGCCCCTCTGCTCCCCTCTGGCCCTTTGGTTATTGGAGGGCCTGAGCTACGGGCGGCGTCCTGTCCAGTCCAGTGCGCTCTCTCATCAGGTGCGGTGGCGGCTCTCTCTGGACGGAGATTAATAAAGGCAGGCTAAGAGCGAGGGGAGCGGACGGCAGGCAGGTCAGGGCACAGCTCACACAGCTCACACACCAGACCGCCCCTGGGCCTGGTCAGAGGTGTTGCTTTCACTAGCTGAGATAACTTAATGAGAACAGATGAAAACTGTAACCAGCAGGGGTTTTTTTCCTTTTTTTTTTATTTGGGAGGGGGTCAGATTTTTTGTTTTATTTTTACGCTCAATGACAGGAAGCAAGGGCAAGGATAGGACCCATATTGTACAAGTTAATGCTAATGTGTCAAACTCTGTTCATCAGGTTGTGTATTTTTCCAGTCATTTGTAATGTCATTGAATAAGACTTCTGTACCATGCTAATTACTTTTATAGAAACTTAAGTTAGTACCAATATACACGATAACACCACAGGGTCATTTTATTCTGAATTGTTCAAAAACTGTGAAGCACAAATCTCCCATTGCATATTTCCATATGAAATCATTCTTTGTAACGAGATGAGAAACAGTGTGGAAATGAAAAGAAATGTCTCAGATCCGTTGGACCTTTACTTTCTCGACGGCGAAAATCACAGTTCTGCATTGAACTTGATGGTCCAATCATTGTGAAATTAGTATATTAGTCATGTTAATCTGACGTTTAAATCTTTCATTTGATTAATTTACTTTCAAAGTGTGTTTCCACATGCTCGCAGGGAGCTACCTCTAATTGACTCACATCATTTCTGTTCTGACTTTATAATGGCCCTGGTTGCCGTGGACTAACCTCAGATTTAGAAGCGTGCATTTTTTTTTTTGGTTAAACGAAGGAGCAAGAATGAGTGTGGCACCCGAGAAATACCTGGACCGCCACCACTCAGGTTAATGTAGTCTTTGATGCTGCAAAATTATCTTAACCAAAATGGGCCAATTGACCCCATTAATTTCCTTCCTCGACAATTATCCCAGGGGTTCCGATGAGTAGGCCAAACAATAAATCACAATTAAGCCCGAGTCAAGCCCTGCATTAGGCCTCATAAGGCCGGAATTTATGCACAGCGCTTTGGGAGCTGTGCACGTTCCCAACAGTACAGAAGGGGGGTCAGAGGGAAAGCGTTTCAGCATAGAACATTCTGGAAAGATTTAGATATCTGTATCTTGGACCGAGGCACGGCATGTGTACGAACAGCAGAGCTGGCTGCTTGCTAATATGTGTGTGTGTGTGTGTGTGTGTGTGTGTGTGTGTGTGTGTGTGTGTGTGTGTGTGTGTGTGTGTGTGTGTGTGTGTGTGTGTGTTTAGGTACTTGAGGGAGTGTTTCATAAAGCTCTTGCAGAGTGCAGGTGCTGAGGGCTCACTGGTGTCTGAAGACATGATGTCTCACAATGAGTCAGTGTGTGTCCTGGGTAGGGAGTGTATCTTGACAGACGGATGAGGACCCCTCTGTAATGGGTGTGTGTGTGGGGGGGGGGGGGGGGGGGGGGGGGTGTAACCAGGTGAAGCATTTCAGATGTCATTAACAGACCTCGGTGTCCCACTACCTGCTCTCTGTAGACTCAGTAGGGATCAGCATGCAGAGTTTATTTAGACAGCGTCCTGGGCAGACAGAGTCCATCTGGACAGACGTATGGCAGAGAGTTTTAGGATTTAGTTCCACGGTTCACACTGTGTGTCTCTGTGTGTGTGTGTGTGTGTGTGTCTGTGTGTAGTGTGTGTGAATTATTGGCTTGTATGTATACTTTAACCTGAAATTACTGTCCCACAAATATTTTTCAATTGAAGGTTTTATTTACTTATTTTTGTTTCTATATGTGGAAATGTATTATTATTATTCAAATTTAAAATATATGTTTTTTTTAATTATTATTATCATTCAACTTTTCATTTCTCTCACAAACACAATACTTATCTTTGAAAAAATGCACTCATGTTCTGCTCAATGATTATATCTACTGTAATTTGAAATTAATTTGAAATTTATATAATGACAGATAATGATTGACATGACTGCACTATTTGATACAGAGGTGATGTCTGTCCATGCATGTTAAATTATAAATTATACTGAATTGTCTTTTAAACTACTGCTTTGGACAACCTCTTCAAACCGCTTCATTTTCTACCAGAATGAGTTGCCATTTAAATTGTCTGTATCTTTGAAGTATCTCATTGTTTAAGAACCCCACATAATTGCAACATATTTGAGTTATGTATCCTCTCAATTAAACAGATTCCAGTTAATCTCAAACACTTCAGACAAAATCACCTGCTATTTTCGTTTCTTTACATTTTTTTTACAGACAACAAAGGGAGAGTTGTTTTTCCATACGATTCATTAATCATTTCCAGTTGGTCGTATGATACCTCAAAGTTTTCTCCTGGTCAGAGCTTTCTGAAATGCGTCCCTTGGCATTCAACCATATTATTTTAATAGGAGTCATGGGAGTCCGACTCCCGCCGCACATTATGGAGAGTAAGATGTAAAGGTTCAGAGTTCGTTAATGTGGCCAAGAGAATAAAAACAATTCCATGTTTTCGTTCCGATTTTGCAGCGGGAAAAATATAACACATGTTGCAGTACTTTATATTACGAGGCAGTTGGTATTTACGTTGATATAAACCATGTCTCACAATAAAATCCTCCTCAGAGAAATTAATTTCATTAAAATTAACTCATTATTCATTTTACCGATGGGATCATTATCAACAAAGGCAGTTAATTAAAATGGTATCATGTTATCAGTACATTTTCTAATTTTAAAAAGACATCAATAATAAAACTTAACTCTGGCTTTGGCCTGCCCTCTTATTCTGGGTATTGTTCCATATCTACCTTTAAAATCAGTTTAATAAGGAAAAGTAAGGCCGGTTATTGTAATGCACTATTATATACAGCCAGCTGATGTTTTATAGCCTGTGGTGATGAACACCCAGTTTCAGAGATATAACATAATGTAGCTTGTTAACAAATATCAGGCAGACAACATACAGTATGAAGCTCACAAACTGATACAGTTGAAAATGTATCAGTAGGATTTTCACTGCGGTAATTTAAAAGCAACATGTCATCCTCATCATTCG
>NC_084995.1:18281919-18289419 GCF_963854185.1 Sardina pilchardus | reverse complement strand
GGCATCCTGACATGTCCTGAGGGCCGAATCTCCGTTCAGCAGGGGAAGGGCGCCCTTCGCAATCATTGCCACTCAGTCACGCCATAATGACTCGCCGTGGCCCCGGTGAATCCAGCTGTTTACCTTACCTAAGCCCCTGTCGGACTCACGGGAGAGACCCCGCCGGAAAGGATGAAAGAACAGAGGCAGACAGAGTAAGGGGGGAGCAGAGAGAGAGAGAGAAAAGAAGAAAAAAAAAAAAGAAAACGAAAAGCGAACTGTCATCATCGCTCACATCTGTTTTGTCTCCCTGCGCGCGGTAGAACTTTCCAAGAAGCATCTAATGCCTAAATGGGGTCAGGGGGAGGTTAAAAAGCGCTACTTGAGCGCCGTCATAAATATTTCAGCTGCTGACTCCAAAAGACCTGCAATGTTCATGAGGGGCGTAGGGGGAGGTGTGTGTGTGTGTGTGTGTGTGTGTGTGTTGGGGTGGGGGGGGGGGTTGGCACTGGGGATGGCTGGAGGGCTCTTCACAGTGCCGTGAGCGCTCCGGTCCCCCACTGATCCCCGCTGCACTCTGCGCGACGCCAAGGCCAAAGCTCCGGGCCTGCAGGACACAGATCCTTGCCGCATCATGGCCTCCCGCGGCCCGCGCGGTCGCATCCGCTCACATCAGCGTCACCGCAGCACGGGCAGCCGCCCGGTCACCCGCCACCTCCTTACCACCACCGCCGCGCTCGGGATGGAACATGAAACAGGAAATTGCTCATCATTAATATATTTAAAGAGGCCGTGACCAACAATCTATCCCTTTTTGAAGCGTGTCTTTCTTTGCTACTAGTACCAGTGCCATCAGATAAGCTCCATAGTATATAGTCATATAAAAGACAGATGAAAACAGGTGTCATTTTAACCAGCTGCCTAGGCCATGAATCACGTTTTGCGGTGAACAAAAATATATATATTATGTGCATGACTCTTTCGGCGCTAATCTTTGATAAAAGTTCTCGCTGCTTTTTCAATGCACTCCAGTGATTTGCCTTAATGTATAATTGCAGTGTATATGATCTGCACTCTGATAAGGAATAAATGGCCCCAGTGTTACAAGCGTCAAGTGTAATGTGCTTAATTATCAGGTAGAATCTACCTTTAATATAAGTACTAGACATACTTGAGGAAAGAATTACTGTCGAAATTAATTTACGTAACTTAAATAACACATATTTACATGATAACGACATCATATTCAGGATGATATATTCATGCAATATTGTGCAATATGAAATATATGATTAAATACAGTACGTTTTATGAGGGCTAGATGATATGGGACCGAAGTGTTTTTACAGTGTGTTTTCCAAGACTGACTTGTCAGCTGATTTTATTTCCTTCTCTCCTCTGCTGCATGCCAGAGCTATTTTGTGTCCCGTGTGCGGCTGCGATGAAAGATCCGCGGCTGCAGATGTTGCACTCCGTCTGAGCCGCCCCGGACCCGGCCGCTGCTCTTGCAGATGTCGGGGTCACGGTCGCATGTCGGGCCTCGGCCTATTTCAGGGTGATTTATGTGACAAAAGGATTTGAGCTTAGTCCGTCCGTCTGCGCGGCTCCGCTCGTCAGCACGTTTCCCCGCGACTCTCTCGTCTGTCCGTCACACCGCCGATCTGCACCATCTGGCCGAATCAGCCCGGGCAGGGAAACAGAGGGAAGACGAGAACCCTCTTAGTCACGCTCCTTCCAACAATGGCCATCCCTGAAATCTCTGCTCCACTCTCTCCTGCGCTACCGCGGCCAGGCCACCACACTTGGTGGAAATTAAATCCAAATTAAATCGCAGAGAGGAGAGGAGAGAAGCAAGAAATGACGAAAAAAGAAAACTTTTGATGGGATTTTTTTTTCCAATTTATTGAAGATACGGTGCTGGAAGCCAAACTGATTATAAAATATAGAAAAAATAAATTAAACATCAGATTGGTTCATTGTATACTTTCAAATAGGCCTACCTGTTTTTTTTCTGCAAACAAAATCATTTCTCATACAGGTTCATCTTTCAGTGGCCAGCCTGTTGCAGCTCCTTCATATTTGTGTTCATATGTGTATATGGATCCCAACAGCAATCATAACCATGGGTACAGACAGTTCATAAAACCCGTGTACTGAGGGGAATGCGTCGGGTTGGTACGACTGCATGTAATAAATGTAAACTAATCGCATTAATGAAGGAGGGCCTTGGTGCCTTCTCCGGCACGCTGCACTGTGATTAAAGGATTAATCACGAGCGGTGACGAGCTCTAAACACATCCGTGTGCCGCTCTCTTGTCACCTCGTATGATGGTAACGCCGCTTCATTTAGTCGGCAGCGCCGGCAGACATGGGCTCCTGCAGGTGCGCTGAGGATTAGCAGTGACAGGCCCGCCTGATGTGTCCTGTCTTTCCTGTGTTCCAGGAGACGGGCTGACACGTCGGTGCGCTAAAATTATTTTGCACGTGAATAACGATAAAGTTGCATTCGGATGGTGATGCGATTTCAAAGGAAACGACCAGAAAAGGTCCTCTGTTTTTTTTTGACAGTGTGTCAACCTTATGCTCACTGTGACATCCTCTTCCAGGTGATGATCAGCAACAGTCAACAAGATGTTGCCACATGGCTTTGCATTCATTTGCCTATTTGGACTTGTTCCTGCTGATGATCTTACTGTACAGGCAGGAACAAAAGTGATGCCACAGCTTTAAGGATGGAAAGCAGTGACTCATGAGCACTTGTGATTAGTGTTTCAGGCAATTCTATCTTGTCTAGCAAGGGAACAGCTCTGCAACCACTACTTCTTCCATATCTTTGTGTTGTAACCTATGGGTGACATCACAGACGCTTTGTCCATATTTTTTACAGTCTATGGTTGTAACATATTACTACACCCCTGGTGTTTTGTTGTGCTAGTGCACTTGTATGAGTTTGAGTTGGGGTGTGGTGGGGGATTGCAGGTTGGTGTGTGCTTGTGTGACTTTATCTATGCTTTGTTTTCTCAAGTGATGTGGTGGCGAGCTGATCTTTGGATGGTGGCAGCGGTGCTGGTGGTGGTGGTGGTGGGGGGGGGGGGGGCTGATATGAGGCCATCTCAGCAGGAACCCCCCTGAGCCTGCAGACCTGATTGATTCAGGAACGCACGCGCTTAAAGTGATGATACCTGGGGGGACGCAAATAAATTGCAAGGCGGACGTTATTTGTGGAAGAGATCGATAGCATTGGAAATGAGTTTGGGACCGGCCACGCTCAGTGTAGGGGGTTTAATATTGGACTAGCTGAGCGTTTGACCCCAAACACCGGCCATGTGTGTGTTCTCAGCGGTCCACCAGGACTCCGCCGAAAGGGCAGTCCCCTCAATGGTGGGGGTGGTGGTGTGTGTGTGTGTGTGTGTGTGTGTGTGTGTGTGTGTGTGTGTGTGTGTGTGTGTGTGTGTGTGTGTGTGTGTGTGTGTGTGTGTGTTGTGTGTGTGTTTATGGTGTGCGTGTGTGCATGCGTGTATGCGTAGTGGGTGTGTGGTTGGGTACTCAATCACTCAACCTCAGGAAACATCTGTAAAAAAAAAAAAAAACTTTTTTTTTTTTTGCCAAAAACCCCTCTCAGCATCTGTTGCTTTTGTCTCAAGGCCAAGCTCCCATTAACAAGGAAGAGAGAGAAATGAGTGAAATATGATAAATGAACAAATGAGACTTACGAGCATCTGTCCACGTATGACTGACATCTGCTGGGCGGGGCCCCTAACCAAGCAGCCCCGACACTAGCCTGCACTGTGGGCTGATTGGGATGGATGCCACACTAATAGAGATGCTTAAGGCCCATTTGAATCACCTGTGTGTGTGTGTGCGTGTGTGTGTGTGTGTGTGTGTGTGTGTGTGTGTGTGTGTGTGTGTGTGTGTGTGTGTGTGTGTGTGTGTGTGTGTGTGTGTGTGTGTGTGTGTGTGTGTGTGTGTGTGTGTGTGTGTGTGTGTGTGTGTGTGTGTGTGTGTGTGTGTGTTTGTGTGTGTTGTGTTATGTCTCTGGGATGTGCATATGGGTGGACATAACGTGGAGAGTGTAATCGAGGGGTTTTTGATTATTTTTTATTTTGACCAGAATCGGTTGCAATGTGTGTGAATGCTTTGTTTTTCGTATCTATTTAAAGCCAATGTGTTTAGATTGCATGAATGTTCATGTGAAGCCAATTATTTCTAATTGCATATGCTATTCCTCTCTTTCTTCTCTCTCTCTCTTTATATGTGTGTGTGTGTGTGTGTGTGTGTGCGTGTACACATATAGTCTTCAGGTGCAAACCCACCCACCTGTGCCAATTGTGTGACCAAGAAGAGTGGATCTGCAGAGACTAAAAGAGGATGATCAGAGACCTCACAGGTTAGTAGCAAACTTTTTCTCATTTTCAACACACACACACACACACACACACACACACACACACACACACACACACACACACACCCTCGGTGTCCTTCGCTCTCTCTTCCGTATTGTTCTTCCTGGCGTTGTCAGAGCATTGTCCGCGCTGCTATTCAACTGAAGACGGTAACACTTAATGTGTCAGGGCACGTCTCCCGCTAATGGCGTCTTTGTTTTCTGCCTCGAGTCGGGTCCGGCGTGTTGCGCTGGCTGAGAGCATTCTGGTCCAGCACTTACTGCCTCAAGGCTCACTTGCTCACATAAGAGCCTAGGTCAATACGGGGCCACGATGAGACAGCACGATGTCCCGTGCTCTCGGTACAGCTCTTTACAGGAAGTCCTGCATCACGCTACATATGCAGCCCATACGTGGCAACAGGCGGAGCTTGGCATGTACAGGGATGCCAGCATGCGATCAATAATTTAACGAATCGTGTGGCAGGTGCTTGTGGGTACGTGCTCCTCTGTGTGTTTGTGTTGAGTGTGTGAGAGAGAGAGAGAGAGAGAGAGAGAGAGATAGAGAGAGAGAGAATATATGATGTACGTGTGGGAGTATATGAATGCATGCATTTGTGTGATCGTGCAGATGAGTAAAAGGCTGAGTTCAAAAGTTCAGGTGTGTGTTTTTGTGTGTGAATTTGTGTGTGTGTGTTTGTGTGTGTGTGTATGTGTGTGTGTGTGTGTGTGTGTGTGTGTGTGTGTGTGTGTGTGTGTGTGTGTGTGTGTGGTTGTGTGTGTGGTTGTGTGTGTGGTTGTGTGTGTGTGTGTGTGTGTGTGTGTGTGTGTGTGTGTGCGCACGTGTGTGTTTGAGTGTGTTTCCTTTTGAAACAGCAACTCAGAAATGCATTTGCAGCTTTTCCTGGATCCCTTCTCTCCTTCGTACACTCCCGTCATTTCAGAGCTCTCAGGAACTTATAAATAAACATTGAGCTTAAGCTGCCTCCTAGGCCATGATACATGCAGGTGTGTGTGTGTGTGTGTGTGTGTGTGTGTGTGTGTGCACGTGCGTGTGAGAGTGCATAACAGAACTCTTTAAGCATTCCAGCAAGCCAGTGAGGTGTCCAGTGCATCCTCCTCCAGTAGACTTGTGATTCATGAGTCCCCGCCAGTAAGACCGATTCCCTGCAGACCAAGCCCTGTTCTTAGGGACCGCGGATACAACGCAGGCCTGCCTACACCTGGGCCAGGGGAGACAAAATTCAAGATATTTACTATTCTTTGTTCTCTCTCTCTCTCTCTCTCTCTCTCTCTCAAATTCAAATTCAAATTCAAATTCAAAAAAGCTTTATTGACATGACAAGAGCACTTGTGTTGTCAAAGCATATTATAACAATAATCAGTGAACTTTAAAACACAAAACTGACAATGAAATAATCAAAATAAATAATAATAATAATAAAAAAAAAAATAAAAAAATTTTTTTTTTTGTTAATAGTGAAAAACAAGCAGGTCTAGAGGGGAAAGAAAGGAAATATAATATTAAATATTTTATAATAAAAAAAAAAAAAAAAAAACTTAAGATAGTAATAGAAAAATAGAAATGAAATTGGATGTGACGAGAGCAGGCGAGAGAATCTGTTCATTGTCCATTTGCGAATGTACTTTCTAATCTTAATTTGTGGCACTTATACATATATTGTGCTGCTAGCTCAACTGTTTTTATGTCTTCTCCTAAGAGAATTTTCATTTTAGAATTGGCATCTAGAGACAGAAATTGTGAATCATTTTGGATAAATTTTGAAAAGAAGTTGTCTCTGATTGATTGATAAATGGGACATCTCTGCAGAAAGTGAGTTTCATCCTCAACCTCCTTCATCTCACAATACCTGCATAGGCGTTGATGTCTTTCTTGCCAAGATTTTTTGTGGCGACCTATCTCTATTTGGAGTTTATGATCACCTAATCTATATCTTGTGAGGCAATTTATTTGAGGTTGTTTCAATGTTGTTAAATACTTAGCTAGTTCATATTCTCTATTTAGTTTACTATAGCTGTCCAGTTTTTTGTTGGATCGGACTTCATCATGCCATTGCATAATGTAGGCTGCTTTATTGTTTTTGTGAGCTATATTCAGGGATATTAAGTTTATGTCAGAGATGTTATATTTATTTAAGAACAGTTGTGTGAGATTAGTTTTTTGCTGCACTGAGGTGTTAGAGAGTAACGCCTGATGATGAAGACTCGTGGTGTTAGAATTCTTTAAGTGTATCATGTATTTTAATGTTCTTTTTATGATTGCAAGGGACATGGGGAAGCGACCCAGTTCTGCTCGACAGGCATTATTGGAAGTGCTTCTATGGACATGCAGAATAGATTTACACATTTCCAAGTGTAACATTTCTATTTCAGTCTTGTCCCATGGTTTTTTAGAAAGAAGTAATGAAGGACCCCATATTTCTGAGCCATAGAGCAGGATTGGTGTAATAATGGCATCAATTATTTTTAACCAAATCTTAATGGGTGGTTGATATTTGTTAACTGTTTTAAACACTGTATAGAATGCTCTCCGGGCTTTATCTCTTAACGTCTGTAGTCCTGTGGTAAAACTGCCAGATGCATTTATAACTAATCCTAAATATGTATAATTAGTAGTGTGATCTAAAATATCGGGGCCTAATGTGAATATGTATTTATTGTTTGTTAACCGTGCTTTCTTTTGAAATATCATTATTTTAGTTTTACCTAAATTGACTTTTAAGGACCAAGTTTGGCAATATTGATTTAAAATGTCCAAATTGTGTCTCAAGCCATCCTCAGTAGGTGAAAGCAAAATCAAGTCATCGGCAAACATGAGAAATTTCACATCAGTATCGTGGAGAGTTAGTCCAGGAGCAGCTGATTTTTCTAATAGTGTAGCAAGTTCGTTTATATATATATTAAATAAAGTGGGACTTAAGCTACAACCTTGCCTTACTCCACGTTCTTGTTTAAAGAAATCTGTTCTTTTGTTACCTATGCGAATACTATTAATATTATTTTCGTACATTGATTTTATTATATCGTACGTTTTTCCTCCAATTCCAGCCTCTAAAGTTTTCAAGAAGAGTCCTTTATGCCAGATGTTATCAAAGGCTTTCTGAAAATCTACAAAG
>NC_084995.1:18272364-18281719 GCF_963854185.1 Sardina pilchardus | reverse complement strand
CCCTGGCCGGCCCACCGGCGAGGCTGTAAATGTGTTTTGTCAGTGTGGCCCCTCTGCTCCCCTCTGGCCCTTTGGTTATTGGAGGGCCTGAGCTACGGGCGGCGTCCTGTCCAGTCCAGTGCGCTCTCTCATCAGGTGCGGTGGCGGCTCTCTCTGGACGGAGATTAATAAAGGCAGGCTAAGAGCGAGGGGAGCGGACGGCAGGCAGGTCAGGGCACAGCTCACACAGCTCACACACCAGACCGCCCCTGGGCCTGGTCAGAGGTGTTGCTTTCACTAGCTGAGATAACTTAATGAGAACAGATGAAAACTGTAACCAGCAGGGGTTTTTTTCCTTTTTTTTTTATTTGGGAGGGGGTCAGATTTTTTGTTTTATTTTTACGCTCAATGACAGGAAGCAAGGGCAAGGATAGGACCCATATTGTACAAGTTAATGCTAATGTGTCAAACTCTGTTCATCAGGTTGTGTATTTTTCCAGTCATTTGTAATGTCATTGAATAAGACTTCTGTACCATGCTAATTACTTTTATAGAAACTTAAGTTAGTACCAATATACACGATAACACCACAGGGTCATTTTATTCTGAATTGTTCAAAAACTGTGAAGCACAAATCTCCCATTGCATATTTCCATATGAAATCATTCTTTGTAACGAGATGAGAAACAGTGTGGAAATGAAAAGAAATGTCTCAGATCCGTTGGACCTTTACTTTCTCGACGGCGAAAATCACAGTTCTGCATTGAACTTGATGGTCCAATCATTGTGAAATTAGTATATTAGTCATGTTAATCTGACGTTTAAATCTTTCATTTGATTAATTTACTTTCAAAGTGTGTTTCCACATGCTCGCAGGGAGCTACCTCTAATTGACTCACATCATTTCTGTTCTGACTTTATAATGGCCCTGGTTGCCGTGGACTAACCTCAGATTTAGAAGCGTGCATTTTTTTTTTTGGTTAAACGAAGGAGCAAGAATGAGTGTGGCACCCGAGAAATACCTGGACCGCCACCACTCAGGTTAATGTAGTCTTTGATGCTGCAAAATTATCTTAACCAAAATGGGCCAATTGACCCCATTAATTTCCTTCCTCGACAATTATCCCAGGGGTTCCGATGAGTAGGCCAAACAATAAATCACAATTAAGCCCGAGTCAAGCCCTGCATTAGGCCTCATAAGGCCGGAATTTATGCACAGCGCTTTGGGAGCTGTGCACGTTCCCAACAGTACAGAAGGGGGGTCAGAGGGAAAGCGTTTCAGCATAGAACATTCTGGAAAGATTTAGATATCTGTATCTTGGACCGAGGCACGGCATGTGTACGAACAGCAGAGCTGGCTGCTTGCTAATATGTGTGTGTGTGTGTGTGTGTGTGTGTGTGTGTGTGTGTGTGTGTGTGTGTGTGTGTGTGTGTGTGTGTGTGTGTGTGTGTGTGTTTAGGTACTTGAGGGAGTGTTTCATAAAGCTCTTGCAGAGTGCAGGTGCTGAGGGCTCACTGGTGTCTGAAGACATGATGTCTCACAATGAGTCAGTGTGTGTCCTGGGTAGGGAGTGTATCTTGACAGACGGATGAGGACCCCTCTGTAATGGGTGTGTGTGTGGGGGGGGGGGGGGGGGGGGGGGGGTGTAACCAGGTGAAGCATTTCAGATGTCATTAACAGACCTCGGTGTCCCACTACCTGCTCTCTGTAGACTCAGTAGGGATCAGCATGCAGAGTTTATTTAGACAGCGTCCTGGGCAGACAGAGTCCATCTGGACAGACGTATGGCAGAGAGTTTTAGGATTTAGTTCCACGGTTCACACTGTGTGTCTCTGTGTGTGTGTGTGTGTGTGTGTCTGTGTGTAGTGTGTGTGAATTATTGGCTTGTATGTATACTTTAACCTGAAATTACTGTCCCACAAATATTTTTCAATTGAAGGTTTTATTTACTTATTTTTGTTTCTATATGTGGAAATGTATTATTATTATTCAAATTTAAAATATATGTTTTTTTTAATTATTATTATCATTCAACTTTTCATTTCTCTCACAAACACAATACTTATCTTTGAAAAAATGCACTCATGTTCTGCTCAATGATTATATCTACTGTAATTTGAAATTAATTTGAAATTTATATAATGACAGATAATGATTGACATGACTGCACTATTTGATACAGAGGTGATGTCTGTCCATGCATGTTAAATTATAAATTATACTGAATTGTCTTTTAAACTACTGCTTTGGACAACCTCTTCAAACCGCTTCATTTTCTACCAGAATGAGTTGCCATTTAAATTGTCTGTATCTTTGAAGTATCTCATTGTTTAAGAACCCCACATAATTGCAACATATTTGAGTTATGTATCCTCTCAATTAAACAGATTCCAGTTAATCTCAAACACTTCAGACAAAATCACCTGCTATTTTCGTTTCTTTACATTTTTTTTACAGACAACAAAGGGAGAGTTGTTTTTCCATACGATTCATTAATCATTTCCAGTTGGTCGTATGATACCTCAAAGTTTTCTCCTGGTCAGAGCTTTCTGAAATGCGTCCCTTGGCATTCAACCATATTATTTTAATAGGAGTCATGGGAGTCCGACTCCCGCCGCACATTATGGAGAGTAAGATGTAAAGGTTCAGAGTTCGTTAATGTGGCCAAGAGAATAAAAACAATTCCATGTTTTCGTTCCGATTTTGCAGCGGGAAAAATATAACACATGTTGCAGTACTTTATATTACGAGGCAGTTGGTATTTACGTTGATATAAACCATGTCTCACAATAAAATCCTCCTCAGAGAAATTAATTTCATTAAAATTAACTCATTATTCATTTTACCGATGGGATCATTATCAACAAAGGCAGTTAATTAAAATGGTATCATGTTATCAGTACATTTTCTAATTTTAAAAAGACATCAATAATAAAACTTAACTCTGGCTTTGGCCTGCCCTCTTATTCTGGGTATTGTTCCATATCTACCTTTAAAATCAGTTTAATAAGGAAAAGTAAGGCCGGTTATTGTAATGCACTATTATATACAGCCAGCTGATGTTTTATAGCCTGTGGTGATGAACACCCAGTTTCAGAGATATAACATAATGTAGCTTGTTAACAAATATCAGGCAGACAACATACAGTATGAAGCTCACAAACTGATACAGTTGAAAATGTATCAGTAGGATTTTCACTGCGGTAATTTAAAAGCAACATGTCATCCTCATCATTCGACAATGTTATGCCACATGAGGAAAAAGACTCTCCGCTTCCGCCATTACTCTGCCTATCTATCGCCACCGTCTATCTATCAATCTGTCTATCTCCGTCAGGGAACACTCATCAACTCCCAAAATCTCCGGACGCAAAGCTGATGCGGTGCGGAAAGCTGAGGGAAGAGCCGGAGGGTGGGGTGGGGGGGGCGGCGGGCATGTGTAGGGGGGGGGGCACTGGCGCCTGTTCGTTTAGGGCTCGGCGGAGTGCGGTGAGAGGGAGGGCCAAACTCAATCAAGATAGCCATTCATTATTCAGCAGCGCAGGTCAAAAACTCTGATGCATTATTGAGGCGCAGCAGAAGCTGGAGCAGCTCCACTGTGGCACTCTCTTCTGCGTCTCCACATAAAAACGGCTCGAGACGGCCACGCAGGGGAATCTCTTTATGTGTGTGTGTGTGTGTGTGTGTGTGTGTGTGTGTGTGTGTGTGTGTGTGTGTGATGATGATGATGATAATGATGATGATACCAAGGATGATGATTATAGTGAAGATCATGACGATGACACTTTAACCCTCGCTCACCATTAGATGTGACACGGCATTGCTTCTCCCCACCATGTCATCATTAAACCATGGTCCTCCTGAAGGCTGCCGTCTGGCAGTAGGAGAAACACAAGTCCGTGGCTTGTTGAGTGAGGTTGCACAGAGACACTTCAGTGTCTATGAGGAGGAGCCACTCCGGTCAGGAGGGAATGCTCAACACTAAATCATCTCTTCCTGCGTTCATTTGTCTGTCTGTGTCTGAGTGTTTTGCTTTGCTGCACTCTCCCCAGACCGAAAAAAAAAAAAATAATCTCAGCAGCACAGCGGCAAACCAGCCTTTCTGCTCCGGCAAAACTTCTGCAAACTTCTGCGGAACAATCTCAGCGGTGAACTGTGTCTGTGTTGTGTGCAGTGGTGGTAGAGCTCCCATACCAACTTCATCACTGCGCCGAACCCGAGCTTTGCGTCTGAGGGCATGACATTAATATTTCAGTACCTAATTTGTAGAGCCAGTAGAGTAATAGAGGTCCAACTTTTTTTTAGAGGCGCACCCTCTCAGACTGAAAGTTCATCAAAAGGTATTTAAAGAATCCTTCTCTCCTTCTCAGTTTGCTTGATACCTCCTCTAGTGAATTATGAAATAGCAAATGGCTTTTAACGGAAACCTAAACATTCTCTGATGTCTTGGAATTGCAAGCAGACGAGTGTTTCGGCACAGTTCCTTCAGAGCAACTCATTATAATGGGAGAAGTTGTAAAGTACAAATGCTCTTGCACTGACACCAAACTTGAGAGCGGGGTTAACGTGACAGGAAGGCTCCTGTGCTGTTTCTGAAAAGTTGCTCTAGCTGTAACCAGGCACACTGTAAATCCATGTTTGTGTGAACGTGCATACTTGTGTGTGTATGAACTGGTTTCACTCTGTGTGTGTTGTGTGTGTGTGTGTGTGTGTGTGTGTGTGTGTGTGTGTGTGTGTGTGTGTGTGTGTGTGTGTGTGTGTGTGTGTGTATTTATGTGTCTTTGTATGTGTAGTGTGTGTGTGTGTGTGTGTGTGTGTGTGTGTGTATATGTGTGTGTGTGTGTGTGAATGTGTGTGTTTATGTGTGTGTGTGTGTGTGTATAAAGTGTGGAGGGGTGCAGGGGGACGCGTCAGTGTGTGCTGGCGCGTGACTGCAGGCGAGCCACTCGTGGAGCTGACATCTCCCGATGGCCCCTCGCTCCAGTATTGGCGGCCCCCAGCTCCGCATATTTATACATATATTAAAATCAGGGCCTTCGCAGAACCAGAAAAAAAAGGAAACTAACCTACAAGGGTTAACGCTGGCTGCCAGGCCCCTGAGGGGTAGACCGGTGTCCTGCCTGTCTGAAAATACCCACTCCCATCAGCCTGACAGCAGAGCTCGGCCAAAGTTGTGCCCAACTCCTCTCCTCTCTGATGGCACTCCCGTACTGTCAGGCTTTAGTGTGTGTGTGTGTGTGTGTGTGTGTGTATGTGTGTGTATGTGTGTCTGTGTGTGTGTCATAGGCATGAGAGTAAAACAGTGATGGGCATAGACTGTTACAGGAGTTGTTGGGAGTTCACATCCTGGTCATACTCTTGCAAGCTTGTATACTTGTAAACACTGAAAAGTAAATGCTTAAAGCATGTTGTTTATTTTCCAGGACTTCCAGGAGGTCCTTTCTTTCCACTGAGCCCTATTTGATTCTTCCATCCAGCCGTTATAAACAGCACGCTGTGGCGCGCTTAATCTCCTTTCTTTAAAGTACCCTAAATGCGCAAAATAACCTTGATTTGCTCTGATGATGTGCAATTATGGCATTATTATGGAATCAAGCGGATTTCATTTGACAGCCTGGCCTCCGGAGAGGGGGTTTAATTGCGCGTGTTGTTTTGGCCCGTCTCAAGGCTTTATTTAAAATAGCTCCATCATTGTCTGCCGTCTCATTTGGGTGGGTGACATCGAGTCCAGCTTAGTCCGGCATCCTGACATGTCCTGAGGGCCGAATCTCCGTTCAGCAGGGGAAGGGCGCCCTTCGCAATCATTGCCACTCAGTCACGCCATAATGACTCGCCGTGGCCCCGGTGAATCCAGCTGTTTACCTTACCTAAGCCCCTGTCGGACTCACGGGAGAGACCCCGCCGGAAAGGATGAAAGAACAGAGGCAGACAGAGTAAGGGGGGAGCAGAGAGAGAGAGAGAAAAGAAGAAAAAAAAAAAAGAAAACGAAAAGCGAACTGTCATCATCGCTCACATCTGTTTTGTCTCCCTGCGCGCGGTAGAACTTTCCAAGAAGCATCTAATGCCTAAATGGGGTCAGGGGGAGGTTAAAAAGCGCTACTTGAGCGCCGTCATAAATATTTCAGCTGCTGACTCCAAAAGACCTGCAATGTTCATGAGGGGCGTAGGGGGAGGTGTGTGTGTGTGTGTGTGTGTGTGTGTGTTGGGGTGGGGGGGGGGGTTGGCACTGGGGATGGCTGGAGGGCTCTTCACAGTGCCGTGAGCGCTCCGGTCCCCCACTGATCCCCGCTGCACTCTGCGCGACGCCAAGGCCAAAGCTCCGGGCCTGCAGGACACAGATCCTTGCCGCATCATGGCCTCCCGCGGCCCGCGCGGTCGCATCCGCTCACATCAGCGTCACCGCAGCACGGGCAGCCGCCCGGTCACCCGCCACCTCCTTACCACCACCGCCGCGCTCGGGATGGAACATGAAACAGGAAATTGCTCATCATTAATATATTTAAAGAGGCCGTGACCAACAATCTATCCCTTTTTGAAGCGTGTCTTTCTTTGCTACTAGTACCAGTGCCATCAGATAAGCTCCATAGTATATAGTCATATAAAAGACAGATGAAAACAGGTGTCATTTTAACCAGCTGCCTAGGCCATGAATCACGTTTTGCGGTGAACAAAAATATATATATTATGTGCATGACTCTTTCGGCGCTAATCTTTGATAAAAGTTCTCGCTGCTTTTTCAATGCACTCCAGTGATTTGCCTTAATGTATAATTGCAGTGTATATGATCTGCACTCTGATAAGGAATAAATGGCCCCAGTGTTACAAGCGTCAAGTGTAATGTGCTTAATTATCAGGTAGAATCTACCTTTAATATAAGTACTAGACATACTTGAGGAAAGAATTACTGTCGAAATTAATTTACGTAACTTAAATAACACATATTTACATGATAACGACATCATATTCAGGATGATATATTCATGCAATATTGTGCAATATGAAATATATGATTAAATACAGTACGTTTTATGAGGGCTAGATGATATGGGACCGAAGTGTTTTTACAGTGTGTTTTCCAAGACTGACTTGTCAGCTGATTTTATTTCCTTCTCTCCTCTGCTGCATGCCAGAGCTATTTTGTGTCCCGTGTGCGGCTGCGATGAAAGATCCGCGGCTGCAGATGTTGCACTCCGTCTGAGCCGCCCCGGACCCGGCCGCTGCTCTTGCAGATGTCGGGGTCACGGTCGCATGTCGGGCCTCGGCCTATTTCAGGGTGATTTATGTGACAAAAGGATTTGAGCTTAGTCCGTCCGTCTGCGCGGCTCCGCTCGTCAGCACGTTTCCCCGCGACTCTCTCGTCTGTCCGTCACACCGCCGATCTGCACCATCTGGCCGAATCAGCCCGGGCAGGGAAACAGAGGGAAGACGAGAACCCTCTTAGTCACGCTCCTTCCAACAATGGCCATCCCTGAAATCTCTGCTCCACTCTCTCCTGCGCTACCGCGGCCAGGCCACCACACTTGGTGGAAATTAAATCCAAATTAAATCGCAGAGAGGAGAGGAGAGAAGCAAGAAATGACGAAAAAAGAAAACTTTTGATGGGATTTTTTTTTCCAATTTATTGAAGATACGGTGCTGGAAGCCAAACTGATTATAAAATATAGAAAAAATAAATTAAACATCAGATTGGTTCATTGTATACTTTCAAATAGGCCTACCTGTTTTTTTTCTGCAAACAAAATCATTTCTCATACAGGTTCATCTTTCAGTGGCCAGCCTGTTGCAGCTCCTTCATATTTGTGTTCATATGTGTATATGGATCCCAACAGCAATCATAACCATGGGTACAGACAGTTCATAAAACCCGTGTACTGAGGGGAATGCGTCGGGTTGGTACGACTGCATGTAATAAATGTAAACTAATCGCATTAATGAAGGAGGGCCTTGGTGCCTTCTCCGGCACGCTGCACTGTGATTAAAGGATTAATCACGAGCGGTGACGAGCTCTAAACACATCCGTGTGCCGCTCTCTTGTCACCTCGTATGATGGTAACGCCGCTTCATTTAGTCGGCAGCGCCGGCAGACATGGGCTCCTGCAGGTGCGCTGAGGATTAGCAGTGACAGGCCCGCCTGATGTGTCCTGTCTTTCCTGTGTTCCAGGAGACGGGCTGACACGTCGGTGCGCTAAAATTATTTTGCACGTGAATAACGATAAAGTTGCATTCGGATGGTGATGCGATTTCAAAGGAAACGACCAGAAAAGGTCCTCTGTTTTTTTTTGACAGTGTGTCAACCTTATGCTCACTGTGACATCCTCTTCCAGGTGATGATCAGCAACAGTCAACAAGATGTTGCCACATGGCTTTGCATTCATTTGCCTATTTGGACTTGTTCCTGCTGATGATCTTACTGTACAGGCAGGAACAAAAGTGATGCCACAGCTTTAAGGATGGAAAGCAGTGACTCATGAGCACTTGTGATTAGTGTTTCAGGCAATTCTATCTTGTCTAGCAAGGGAACAGCTCTGCAACCACTACTTCTTCCATATCTTTGTGTTGTAACCTATGGGTGACATCACAGACGCTTTGTCCATATTTTTTACAGTCTATGGTTGTAACATATTACTACACCCCTGGTGTTTTGTTGTGCTAGTGCACTTGTATGAGTTTGAGTTGGGGTGTGGTGGGGGATTGCAGGTTGGTGTGTGCTTGTGTGACTTTATCTATGCTTTGTTTTCTCAAGTGATGTGGTGGCGAGCTGATCTTTGGATGGTGGCAGCGGTGCTGGTGGTGGTGGTGGTGGGGGGGGGGGGGGCTGATATGAGGCCATCTCAGCAGGAACCCCCCTGAGCCTGCAGACCTGATTGATTCAGGAACGCACGCGCTTAAAGTGATGATACCTGGGGGGACGCAAATAAATTGCAAGGCGGACGTTATTTGTGGAAGAGATCGATAGCATTGGAAATGAGTTTGGGACCGGCCACGCTCAGTGTAGGGGGTTTAATATTGGACTAGCTGAGCGTTTGACCCCAAACACCGGCCATGTGTGTGTTCTCAGCGGTCCACCAGGACTCCGCCGAAAGGGCAGTCCCCTCAATGGTGGGGGTGGTGGTGTGTGTGTGTGTGTGTGTGTGTGTGTGTGTGTGTGTGTGTGTGTGTGTGTGTGTGTGTGTGTGTGTGTGTGTGTGTGTGTGTGTTTGTGTGTGTGTTTATGGTGTGCGTGTGTGCATGCGTGTATGCGTAGTGGGTGTGTGGTTGGGTACTCAATCACTCAACCTCAGGAAACATCTGTAAAAAAAAAAAAAAACTTTTTTTTTTTTTGCCAAAAACCCCTCTCAGCATCTGTTGCTTTTGTCTCAAGGCCAAGCTCCCATT
>NC_084995.1:18264864-18269864 GCF_963854185.1 Sardina pilchardus | reverse complement strand
GATAAATTTTGAAAAGAAGTTGTCTCTGATTGATTGATAAATGGGACATCTCTGCAGAAAGTGAGTTTCATCCTCAACCTCCTTCATCTCACAATACCTGCATAGGCGTTGATGTCTTTCTTGCCAAGATTTTTTGTGGCGACCTATCTCTATTTGGAGTTTATGATCACCTAATCTATATCTTGTGAGGCAATTTATTTGAGGTTGTTTCAATGTTGTTAAATACTTAGCTAGTTCATATTCTCTATTTAGTTTACTATAGCTGTCCAGTTTTTTGTTGGATCGGACTTCATCATGCCATTGCATAATGTAGGCTGCTTTATTGTTTTTGTGAGCTATATTCAGGGATATTAAGTTTATGTCAGAGATGTTATATTTATTTAAGAACAGTTGTGTGAGATTAGTTTTTTGCTGCACTGAGGTGTTAGAGAGTAACGCCTGATGATGAAGACTCGTGGTGTTAGAATTCTTTAAGTGTATCATGTATTTTAATGTTCTTTTTATGATTGCAAGGGACATGGGGAAGCGACCCAGTTCTGCTCGACAGGCATTATTGGAAGTGCTTCTATGGACATGCAGAATAGATTTACACATTTCCAAGTGTAACATTTCTATTTCAGTCTTGTCCCATGGTTTTTTAGAAAGAAGTAATGAAGGACCCCATATTTCTGAGCCATAGAGCAGGATTGGTGTAATAATGGCATCAATTATTTTTAACCAAATCTTAATGGGTGGTTGATATTTGTTAACTGTTTTAAACACTGTATAGAATGCTCTCCGGGCTTTATCTCTTAACGTCTGTAGTCCTGTGGTAAAACTGCCAGATGCATTTATAACTAATCCTAAATATGTATAATTAGTAGTGTGATCTAAAATATCGGGGCCTAATGTGAATATGTATTTATTGTTTGTTAACCGTGCTTTCTTTTGAAATATCATTATTTTAGTTTTACCTAAATTGACTTTTAAGGACCAAGTTTGGCAATATTGATTTAAAATGTCCAAATTGTGTCTCAAGCCATCCTCAGTAGGTGAAAGCAAAATCAAGTCATCGGCAAACATGAGAAATTTCACATCAGTATCGTGGAGAGTTAGTCCAGGAGCAGCTGATTTTTCTAATAGTGTAGCAAGTTCGTTTATATATATATTAAATAAAGTGGGACTTAAGCTACAACCTTGCCTTACTCCACGTTCTTGTTTAAAGAAATCTGTTCTTTTGTTACCTATGCGAATACTATTAATATTATTTTCGTACATTGATTTTATTATATCGTACGTTTTTCCTCCAATTCCAGCCTCTAAAGTTTTCAAGAAGAGTCCTTTATGCCAGATGTTATCAAAGGCTTTCTGAAAATCTACAAAGCATGCAAAGATTTTTCCTTTTTTGGAGTTATGTACATGTTTGTTTATTAGTGTTTGAAGTGTGTATATGTGATCAGAAGTTCGATGTTTTGGTAGAAAACCAATTTGACTTTTGCTGAGAATTTTGTGGTTGTCAAGGAATGTTTGAAGACGTTTATTAATTATGCTACAAAACAACTTTCCTAAGTTGCTTGTGATGCAGATACCTCGGTAGTTGTTTGGATCCAATTTATCACCTGATTTAAATATTGGGGTAATAATGCCTTTATTCCAGATTGCAGGGAATGTACCACTGTTGAGGACCAGGTTAAAGAGCTTGGTTATGGCCTCTTGAAGTTTTGAGTTGCTATATTTTAGCAACTCAGTGGAGATACGGTCAATGCCGGAAGCTTTTCTAAGTTTAAGCTTTTTAATTTAATTCTCTCTCTCTCTCTCTGTGTGTGTGTGTGTGTGTGTGTGTGTGTGTTGCTGTGTGTGTGTGTTTGTCTCTAAGTGTGTAGCTGTTTGTCTGTATATGAATGTGTACATGTACAAGAAAAGAGCAATGTCCCCAGCTGTGCAGGTGTGTAAGTTCTATGTGTGCCCTGTGTTTGCGTGTTTGTGAACATCTCCCTGAACTGACAGGTCACGCTCCAGTTTATGTGGCTGAAATGGCGGCCATCACATCTCTGAAAGAGCCGTCACCTATACATTCATGTCACCTCTTCATATATACAGATAGAGAGAGAAAGAGTGGGAGAGAGTGAGAGTGAGCGAGAGAGAGCTGTCATCCCATCCAGCCCTCCACCAGACGTGGTCTCCCAGGGTTAAATGTCATCATGTTAAGATGAAGCTAAAGGCCACGGAGTACTCTTACGTGGCAGTCGAGTGGCACCGTGGCTCAGGCCCATAGTCTCTGATGGCGAGTGTCGACGGCCTCTGAGGAGAGGAGAAGCCCCAGCCCAGCGTGTGGCCGGCCACCAGGGCTCCATAATGGCCGGCTGAGGAGATGAGGTTAACTAGTGGGAGTCTGGTGTGGCAGGGATGGAGGCCGGGCGCTCTGCAGGAGGCTGTGAGGAGCTGAGAAATGTACATACTGTACATAGATTGATGGGTGACGTACAGCAGTGTGAATACATCTCTCTCTCTCTCTCTCTCTCTCTCTCTCTCTCTCTCTCTCTCTCTCTCTCGCTCTATCTCTATCTCTATCTCTCTCTATCTTTATCCCTCTCTCTCGCTCCCTCTCTCTCTCGCACGCTCTCTATCTCTCGCTCTTGCTCTCCATCTCACTTTCAAATTCAAATTCAAATTCAAAAGGAGCTTTATTAGCATGACCATAACGTTGTACAGTACTGCCAAAGCATGTGGGTCAAATACATCAAAGGGGGAGGGGAGGAGGGGGGAACATATACAAATAAATGACATAATAACAGAATAATGATAACTGTACAATTATGAACTACTGTATGGTAATGGAAAACTGTGTGTGTGTGTGTGTGTGTGTGTGTGTGTGTGTGTGTGTGTGTGTGTGTGTGTGTGTGTGTGTGTGTGTGTGTGTGTGTGTATGTGTTTGCATGTTTGTTTGGGCTTGTGTCCATGTGGCTGTGTGTGTGTGTGTGTCTGTGCATACTGTATGTACTGTATGTTCGTATTTAGATTCAGCATGTCCTTTCATTATAAGCAGGTCCTATCACTTTCTCTCTCTTTCTGTTGTGCGTCTCTGTTCTTACTGTAGGTTAGGTAAGGTTGGATTCATTGGCTTTATCAAATTCAAATTCAAAGTTGCTTTATTGCATAGAAAGTTGCTTTGTTAGCATTAGGTTATCTCTCTCATATTTATTCCAATACCCCATCCACCCACCTACCCACACACTCCTCTCTCTCTCCTCTTCAGAGAGAGAGAGAGAGAGAGAGAGAGAGAGAGAGAGAGAGAGAGAGAGAGAGAGAGAGAGAGAGAGAAAGAGAGAGAGAGATAGAGAGATATCACCCACCCACTCTTCTCTGTCTCCCCCACAGCTGAGCGAGATTTGATTTTTTTGCAAGTCCATTTTTGACTCTAATGAAAGTTCATAGACCGTCCCTGGGACAAACAGCTTTAAGTTTCTGTGTGTGTGTGTGTGTGTGTGTGTGTGTCCCTAGACAGTGAGTGGAGATCAACTTTAAAGTGTTCAATATAAAATAAATACTGTATGTTAATGTATTTGTCACTAGATTGACGACAGCTGGGCACTCGCCCACGTCCGTTTTCCCCCATGGGCAGCCCACTCCCCTAATCACAAACGACTTGATGCGTTTTATCAGTAGGATATTTTATGCGGTGTCTCGTCGGGCTGCCATTAGTTTTATGGATTAATAATCCCAGTGTAATCCCTGTTAAACATTTGCTTTGTGTGAAAGAAAGCTCCTAGTTGTCTGTCATGGGGAGCTCCCGAGGAGCTCTCTCAGGTCGTCACGATGCAGAGTTGTGTGCTGGAACTCTGCATAGGGCTGCTGAGATTGGATCTGGAGCAGCAGCAAAGCTGAACAGCTGAAGTGTTAAGATTAGTGGAGGACATCCCCACGACTGGGGTTCTGCCGTGGGCCGGGGGCCGTAGGCAGGTAATCACAGCTCCAGCTCCAATGCCGCTCCAAGCAGTGTCTTATTGCTTTTATGCAATAGATCTACTACTGACCACAGTATGAGTTTGAAGGCACCATTTTAATCATTCAATCTGATGCTCCTCTAGATAGAATAGGTAGATGCCCCTATGTAGATCATATGATGTAGGCTAGGGTGGTTAGTGAATAATCGATGAGTTGTCATTAAGAAATTAGTCAACTGAATTAGAAAATAAATGAATAATTGTTCAGATCTTGTACTTTTTAAGAACAGCACAACCATCCGATCTGAGTGGGCATTTTCAGCAGCCGGACTGACTGTAACCCAATTGCGCACTCAAGAACATGTTTGTTCGCAAGATTACTCAAAATGTTATGGATGGATTCCGATGAAATTTTCAGGGAAGGTCTGAGATGACCCAAGGAAGAAACAATTACAGTTTTGGGACCGTATCACGGTATTGATACAGGAGGCAGTTATCTTTTCGCTTGGTGGAGGTCTGTGCTCTCTGAGTGCTTTTCTAGTTCAGACAGTTGTTTATTGTTTTATTTTTATTTTATTCATTTTTTTTGCTGGCTTAAAAGTGGCCTTTTTTTCTATCAAGGTTGCCTGCATGTCATGTTGCACAGCCAACCACTTGACATTAAATAAATATTACATTAATAAATTGCTATGAGTATGAATTACAGTTTAAAAGTTGAATGAAACATGGCATTAGTCTATTTTCCTTCAGCTGTCCAGACTATTTGAGCAGCCTGCAAAAGGCTATGTTTGTTGCACAGCCTTAAGCCACATAGGCTACAATTGCAAATAAATAAATTGCAGTGACTGTCAAATACAGTTTAAAAAGTTTTGAATGTAAAAGGGCACGCCATGTTTTCATTATTGTTATTACATTTTCTTTGTTTTCCTACAAGTGTCCTGCCTATTTCTTTTTCAAGCCTATAAGCAACATGTTGCATTGTGCAGCTTTAAGCCACGTAAAATTGCCAATAAATATGTTGGCGCAGTGGCCATATATCTAGTTTAAAGATGAATGTAAAATGGATTTTTTTCAATA
>NC_084995.1:18254864-18262364 GCF_963854185.1 Sardina pilchardus | reverse complement strand
GTGTGTGTGTGTGTGTGTATGTGAGAGAGTGTGTGTGTACACGTGTGTGTGTGTGTGTGTGTGTGTGTGTGTGTGTGTGTGTGTGTGTGTGTGTGTGTGTGTGTGTGTGTGTGTCCGTCTGTCTGTGTGTCTCTGTGTGTTTGTGTACATGCATGCATGTATTCATTACAAATATGCTCATTTTGATAGTTTCATTCCCTCACAGGACACAGATAGACACACACACACACACACACACACACACACACACACACACACACACACACAGCTACAGTACTTCTAGTCTGACCTCAGACACATGAATCAGCAGAGTGGTCAGCACACAGGTAATTGCTGTGGTGTGGTGGGATGTTGGTACGTGTTGGGGATGAGTTGGCCTGTTTGAGAGCGCGTGCCACCCTCCCCCCTCCTCCTCCCCTCCTCCTCCCCCAGCCTCTCTCAATGAGGGCCAGGCAGTTAAATGATGTGCGCAGTCAGCAGCCTATCGATTTGATATTGCAGATATGAAGTCTCGCAGTGCTCAAGGTTGACAAGGGCAATTGTGAGCTGCCAACTCCAATATCACTCACGTCGCCATCGACACAACACCTGACTGCCTCAGTGGCCAATCGGAACGCTCCGCAGACCTCTGTGTAACGTGTGACGGTATTTACAGCAAGAGCAGGCCTAACACCTCCCGCAGTCAGGTTGGTCCATGCCAAGGGCTGCTATTTTACAAGAATTGACACAACATATTGTAGCTGCCAAAGCACTCTGCGTTTGTTTGTTTTGAGCAGCGCCATCTCTTGAGAACCACAATGCGAAAGACGAGAGATGAGTTTGTGTGCTCCCAGCGTTTAGTGGGCGCGGATGATCCAAGTCTGCTAAAGGCAATGGTCCTCTTACAATGTTCAAGCTGATGCATTCTGATTACAAACGTAGATGCTCGGAGACAAACAAACAAACTCTCTCCAGGGCTCTCTATTCAACAACTTCCACTTCCAGCACAGTCAATCCGGCTGGATTCTAGGAAATGTATTTCTTCCTGTCAGAGAGTTTGTGCATGCAGCAGACTCCTGAGGGGGATGAATGTTCTTCTACATGCCCTAACGCTGGTGAAAGTTAGCAGGAGATTCAAGCATTGCTTGACATAATTCCAACTGCAGAAAGTATCCCTTGTTGTCCTTGTATGCTATCTGTACTGAATGACCTGCACCTGTGTGAAAATGTTACTGCATGCCGTCTCTTATGCGTGAGGGTCTTAAGTAGAGTTCAGACCAACGATTTAGAAGTGCGATAAAATGGATTGAGTCTGCACCAGGTTCTAGAATCTTCTGTCTGCACAAAGGCATAAATATAATAAAGCTTTATCAAAGATCCTTAATTATTGACAAGATAGAGCAACATAATGCATGTCTATGGAAGAAAAATTCGAACAGTTCCTGTCTGCTTAAAGAGGCGTGTCGCAAAGACGTCATAGTGGGATATCGATCTCTGTCAGATTGGCAAGCAGTTCAGTTTGAATGTTAACAGGTCTGCTTAAAGGGGGATTTAGCCCCCCTCCCCTTTGCGAAGACAGAACGCGGAAATGATCGAACGTTTGCGCCTCTCGCTCCGCTTTAACCCTCTCTGGCTTTATTATATCTATGCACAAAGGGCCAAGAGACTCAATGACAATAGAATGCTTAAGTGTTCTTTGTCAGTTCAGTCAGGTCATGGAAATGAGTCAATGAAACTGCTCATACAGAGCTCTGGCGGAGGACATGGTGCTACCTTCAGCCCCCAAGGGGAGGAAGGCCAGCTCCGTTTTACATAAGGACAGGTGGGGCTGTGTGAATGTGTGTGCTTTGTGTGTGCGCATTGAATCTGCAAGAATATAAAGCATAGTCTAGATGAATGATGAAGGAACTAGAAAAATTATAGCTACGCCAGGCACACATATTTTTTTATATGTAAAAAATATCTATAATCCTCTAACCGGACATGAGGTAACAGAGAGAGCAAACAGGTCAAGTTCAATGAATGGTGTGAACAAGATCAACGCTCGGAATAATAATGTTCGTGTTTTGACAGATGAAGCAGTGAAGTCCCCTCTATTGAGGCTACCTGCGCAAAATGCACCCAAGCACGCAAACCCTTGCTTTTCTTGTTAGGAACTGGTGGACGTGATGTCCTTGACAGGCTGGAATTACTGCAACCAGCACAAACACAATGATTAACCATTATGACTTTCCAAAAAAAAAAAGAAAAAAACAACAGCAACAAACTCTATCTGTCTCCACTGCTCAGACTAGTATCTACACCCACAATGACAGCAGAGTTCAATTGCCAATTTAAGATGTGTGCCTCCTCCTTTGTAGCATGATGCGTTGTGGCCGGGAGAAGCATATTTAGGAGTCTGCTTAAAATGGGCATACTTTCTTCTGAATTACTGTCCGTAGGTTTTGTAAAACATATACATTTCTGCATATGCAATTTTTAAAGCCAATTTCTGAAAATATTATGTAAAAATTTGAAATCAACCTGCAAACTGTCCTTTCAAACTCCTACAGAGCCACCTCACTCTAGCCTGGAAATCCAGACCCAAGATTCAGGGTCTGGCTATGAGTAATGAAAATGGCCCAACTCGAGGGCTTTTGAAAATATCACTGCATGCAGTTGGATAACACGATGACCAATGTTTGCTGACTGACTCTGGACTTCGACGTCACAGTCTCTGGTAAATGTACAATATTAATTCGCAAAAGAGGCAAAAAGCACCGCACAGGCAAGCCGACCGTACTGCAGAGTACTTATTCACGACTCCGGAGACAAGTTACTAACACACAAGCATTCTACAGTAGGTGTGCATGATTGCAACGAGTCTGTTTGTCGACAGAGTCTTACCATTATGTACAGTACAGTATACTGTAGGACTGAAGCACGCTATTCTTGATGGATTACACGACATGAAAGAAAAAGAGCTGTCATGATAAGGAAAAGCTGTTATTACTCCAGACTCCCCAAGGGCGGGTGACCTCAGAGGTCATGGACAAGAGAAACTCAAAACGACTCCTTGTTATGGCCATCCTTGTAATGTCTACATTTCTTTAAAGTGTAGCCAGTTGGACAACAGCAACCCCAGTAGACATTAAACAGCCTAAGTGTTGCCTAATTACTGGAAATGTCCCTCTGGCCCGCCTATATCAGATACGCCGCCGTGATAGGTGCAGCTCGGCTCCAGCGGCATGGGTTATGAGCACCATTACTGATGGCCAGAGTGAGTTGCTGAGCAGATTCAAACTGTGCTCTCACAAGAACTCTGAATTTTTAGGGTAATCTCACACCCCAACAAAGGGGCAAACACAGGTTTGATTTAATGTTAGTTAACATTAAATCAAAGATGCACCTGCATAAGTAGAGAGATAGAGAGAGCCTTAACACGACTAAATCTGAAAGTCTTTTGTGGGCCAAAACATTACTAGTAGATCAGCCTCAGAGTGCATTTCACTATGGTTATCAAATCCATGTGAATATGTTCATCAACTAACTAATGTCATCATCTACAGTAGCATGGAAACTACAGGTGCATGGCACTGCAAAATGTGCTTGAAAAAAGGCGCTCAGTTTAGAAAATACTCATTATGCTAAATTAAAGTAAATTGTTACCCAGATTTAAAAAAAAAAAAAAAAAAAACCTGAAGCTTATTTGAATTTAATATGATTGTGTAGGTGTAACTGCTTGTAGTTTTTCACATATACTGTAACTCAATTGTACACTGCCGGCATGTTTTCCGCCTCGTGGGGACAGCAAAGACAGTAAAGGGGGGCAGTATGCTCAACGCCATACGAATCAGAGGATACCATCTCCCTTACTGTCATTCTGCTCCACTTCCTCTGTTCTCCATCATCTTTCTTTTCCTCTTTGCTGTAATTGCCAGAATTTTGTTGCCACCATTTAAGGACATTATGATGGCCGCATCTTAAAATGTTTTTAGAAGTGTTGTGCGACACTAATGTTTTCATTTTAATCTCTGTCATCCTTCTTCCTCTCACACCTGCAGTAGCACCAATAAAAACACATCCCTTGTGTGGCCGTTAGTCAACTTTGTTGTACTGTAAAATTTGCGAGTCATCGATCGCCTATTCAAATCTTAAGTCAATCAGTCCGATGAATTGGTTAAGGGTAATTGCTCCTCTCTGTTCTTGGAGCCGCTCGTCTTGCATGCGGTGATGGCTTCATAAAAGCACACTTCTCTTTTAGTCGTTCAGCTGAGATAGCACACACACACACACAGAGAGAGAGAGAGAGAGAGAGAGAGAGAGAGAGAGAGAGAGAGAGAGAGAAGAGAGAGAGAAAGAGACCTTGCTGTCTTTGCATTTTCCTCTGACTGGAGTGTTGTTAAATGCCTCTGTGTAAGCCGAACAAAAAGACATGGGCAAACTCATCATTTTACCATTACCAAACATCAGGCGCTGGAGAAAATCAATTCGGCCCAATTACTGAAACACAACAAATGTGCTTTGCACTCAAACAGGGCCATGGTAGAAAAAAAAGAAAAGAAAAGAGAAGAAATACGGGTGATGTGAATCTTCAACCTCTGTGTGTGTGTGTGTGTGTGTGTGTGTAAAAGAGGTTGTGATATGTGTGTGTGTGTGTGTGTGTGTGTGTGTGTGTGTGTGTGTGTGTGTGTGTGTGTGTGTGTGTGTGTGTGTGTGTGTGTGTGTGTGTGTGTGCGTGCGTGTGTGTGCGTGTGTGTCTGTACTTTCTTACACTTTGATTAGTTGTTATGGGGGAGGAAAGAAAGGTGAGAAGCTCAGTGCATCTCTCAACAGAAACAGCTGAGGAGGAGAGGAGGGAATCAAAAGCAGTGGTGCACTGTGCTTTCTGAACAGAGCTTGTGATATGTGTTTGTGTGTGTGTGTGTGTGTGTGTGTGTGTGTGTGTGTGTGTTTGTGTGCTTTCTGAACAGAGGTTGTTATCAGGATGAAGTAAAGGGGGTGGTAATAACTCCCCTTGTTTTGTTTAGCATGGCGAAGACAGCTCAACGCCCGTCCCATACAACCCCCTCCCCTCCCCACCCCTCCCCTCCCCTCGGGGGGAAACAACCCCACAGAAAAGGTGCTTCTCTCCCGTCACAGCGTCTCTCCTCAGCCCTAACAAGACACACAGGAGTAGGTATTTCAGACGATGTGCCAACCCAGCATTTCCTGAGACCTGGGGAATTTACGTCTGCTTACCACCCCCCACCCACCCCTCTCCACTGCCCTCCAGATGCACCAAAGACACGCTTCCTCAATGCACATCTCCATCCAGCAGTGGAGTAGTCCAAGCTAAAAGGCTTGTGCAGGCGTGCGGTACATTGTGTTGCCATTAGTGTGTATTCTCTGTGGGCCTCAAACCCTTGATGGACCTGTTGGTATCACCCCGCGCTACCAACGCAGCTGCGCTAACTGGTGATTTAGACCTCAAGCAATAATACACAGCGGTATATATATGTATTTATGTAACATGATTATAGGTTTCAAATAGGTGTAGGCTTATTAGCTACATTACGTGTGTATATACTGTATGTCTGTATAGTGGTGATGGTGTGGATGGCTTAATCATATAGAGTCAGTTGGCAATTTTGACAATCAGAAGTATGATTAAGACTTGATTGTGTGTGTCTGTGTGTGTGTGTGTGTGTGTGTGTGTGTGTGTGTGTGTGTGTGTGTGTGTGTGTGTGTGTGTGTGTGTGTGTGTGTGTGTGTGTGTGTGTATCTTGTGGCGTTGCTTGCTGGTGTGCGCACTGACAGAGTTAGTGTATATGGCTGATCATGTGGACCCCGCTGTATGTAACGTATTAAGGCAGCTTTGCCATGGGAGCCGTCACACTGAGTCCTGGCGGTGGTAATTACCGTCTCAGCGGCGGCGCCCGCCCTTTGACGAGGCTCGGCCAATACGCTTGAGCTCGCCTCACCGCACCACGCCGCGCCGCGCCACATCCATACACGACCTTGCCCGGTCTGTGCATTTAGAACTGGCAGCAGGCGCGCCATCAATCCATTCATATCACTCCGGCAATTTAGAACCCATCGTGCTGATCAGTCTCCATGGTGATTGAATACCCCCCTTCCATCCTTCTCTCTCCGCACGCGCTCAGTGGAGGGTCTCTGATTTCTGCTCGTTCGCATATTATTCCTGTACTCTGTTAGTGCAAAGGTTTTTTTTTTTTTTTGCCTATGCAGCTAAGTGAGTGCCGCTTGTCCGGGGTTTGACATGACATGTAAGAGGTACAGCTCGTTCCAGCTGTAAGGCGGGGATCACTTTGGGAATACCGTGATAATAACAAGAGCCGAGAGAGAGGAAAGTGAAATGATTTTGATGGTGTGTGTGGAGTAATGCTAGCTGAAGTGCTCAGTGTGATATTGAATCAAGTCCTATAATGCTCAAGATGTGGGATGCCTCCTCCCCTGGGCTCTGACCTACTGACTGGGTGGGGCATTTTGATGGGTTTCCATCAGAGAGACAGAGAGAGGCAAATGAGGCAAAATAGCCTTACGTCCTCTGAGAGAACGGGAAGTAGCCATTGTAGTGGCAAAATTTGTAGCGGTCTGCCAAAACTTGAGGGATAGTCAGTGAGGCTCAGACACCAGCATGTTGTATGCTTGTTATTATTATTATTATTTCTATTATTATTATCATTATTGTAATTGTTGTTTTACTTTATTTCAGTGTCTCATTTAATTTCTCAATTCTCAATATCCTTCTGTGTGTACATGTAATTGAGCTTTGGTGATAATGTTACTGAAAAGTTTATGCCAATAAAGCATTCTTGAATGAATTGAGTTGAGAGAGAGAGAGGGATGGAGAGAGAGAGAGTGTTTGTGTGTGTGTGTGTGCTTTCTGAACAGAGCTTGTGAGTGTGTGTAAGTGTGTGTGTGTGTGTGTGTGTGTGTGTGTGTGTGTGTGTGTGTATGTGTGTATGTATGTGTGTGTGTTTGTCTCAGAGTGTGTTGCTGTGTGTGTGTGTGTGTGTGTGTGTGTGTGTGTGTGTGTGTGTGTGTGTTTGTCTCCAAGTGTGTAGCTGTTTGTGTACATGTACAAGAAAAGAGCAATGTCCCCAGCTGTGCCGGTGTGTGAGTTCTATGTGTGCCCTTGTGCCACTTGGCCAGCGTGTTTGTGAACAACTCCTCAAGCTGAGAGGTCACGCTCCAGTTTATGTGGCTGAAATGGCGGCCATCACATCTCTGAATGAGCCTTCACCTATACATTCATGTCACCACTTCATGTGCATTATATATGTGGAGAGATAGAGAGAGATCAACACAAACAAAGTAATAAAGGAACAAAAATGAATGTGCTAACTAACAAAAGACCCTAAGGAAGTGTAGGGAAAAGCACTCTTGCTTATAGATCATTCTAGCAATACAGCAGTTGTGTAACTGCAGCCACAGGGCTAAGAAAGAGCACAGGTGAGACAGTCCACCTGCAGGCTATCCTCACAGAGAGAGAGAGAGAGAGAGAGAGAGAGAGAGAGAGAGAGAGAGAGAGAGAGA
>NC_084995.1:18244864-18247364 GCF_963854185.1 Sardina pilchardus | reverse complement strand
TCAGAGCAGCGCCAGCGCTGTACACAGCAATCTGCCAACTCTAAATATACGTACAAGCAGCCAGGTGCATCAATCCTCTTCCCCTCTCCTCTCCTCCCTCTCCTCCCTTCTCCTCTCCTCCCTGCTCGTCTTCTTCTCTCCTCTTCTCTTTACCTTTTCTCCTCTCCTATGTTCTCTTGTCTCTTCTCTTCTGCTCTTTTTTCTTCTGTCTTCTTTTCTCTCTTCTCTTCTCTGTTTTTCTAAAGCCTTCTATCTTTCCTCCCCTCCCCTATCCTCTCCTTTCATTTCCTCTCCTCCCATCTCCTCTCCTCTTTTTCCTCTCCTCCTCTCTGTAATTTTCTCCAGACCTCCCCCTCTACGTATGTATGTTATTTCCTCTCCATCTTTACAGTTGGGGTGGTGGTGTGTGTAATGCATACACACACACACACACACACACACACACACACACACACACACACACACACACACACACACACACACACACACACAGACACACCATGTGTACTGTCTGTAAGGTTTGTAGAAGGGTTCACTGTTTGCGAGTCAGATTTGCATCTGGGCCGGCGCTCGCTCCCAGCGTATAAAGGATGCAGTTCAGTGCAGCACATGCTGAACTCTCCTCTCTCTCCCACACCGGTCTGGAGGGTTGAAAAAAGCCCACTCACCTCTCCATCACCCCTCCAGCACCGCAGCCATTTGCGGCCAGACGCAGGGTGGGGGGTGGGCAGGAGGGCAGGAGGGGGGGCCCTTGGGGTGTCCAGGGCAGCCTGGTCTGGAGGTCAAGTAGTCTGGCTGCCGCGCGCGGAGAGAACAGAAGTTCCTCGGAAAGGAGGAAGTTTCAAATGAGGTCGAGTGCGAGCTTATTAGCTTCACGCCTTAATATTCTCAACACTGACACAGGGATATTAAATTAATCAGAGGACATAAAAATCCAATGCAGCAGGAGCTTTGCAGCTGTAAGAATGGGAATATTTGAAGCTTAGAGCTCCGGTTAGACTTATTTTTTTAACCAGATTTACTTTCAGATACACAAGAAAATATATGTAAGCATGATATCACAAATGAAAACGACTAGGCAATTAAAATCAAACAGACCACCAAAAACTGAACTAACTGTAGACTCATAACATATACATTTATATTTAATTTTGTGTATTGAATTTATATTCAATTTTGTGTATTGGATTTATATTTCATTTTGTGTGTTAGATTTATATTTTGTTTAGTTTAGTTTAGTCAGGCCAGCGTTGCTCAGCTGGTGATGTCTGATCGTCTCAATCGGCCAGGCGCTCTCCTCATTCCATTATCTCTGCTCTCAGCCAATCAGCGCACACCTTGGCAACTTAATGGCCGTCATTAGTGCAGGCGCCTGTCTTAAAAACCAAGGCTGGCTCCGCCCGTGCATTATACCAACACATTAATATTGATGAGCATCTGATGTCATTGCAGGCTTTGATGTGTGATTTATGAAGGCTGGGTGAGTGTTGTCCGGAAGCGGGGACTTGAGAGGCTCAGACAGAGTTCAAGTCAAGTGTAGGGGGGGAGGGGGGGAGGGGTGGACTGCTGGATATGGTAGTCTTAATGGTAAAGTTTTTGGAGTCCTCAACTTTTGCTGTGTGTGTGTGTGTGTGTGTGTGTGTGTGTGTGTGTGTGTGTGTGTGTGTGTGTGTGTGTGTGTGTGTGTGTGTGTGTGTGTGCACTTTTGTTCATCATACATTGATTGCTCTGTGAAATACAGATCGACATTATGGTTTTGTCTGATTTGCTGAACGTCTTATTTATGAAATGTTGTTTTTGTTTTGGAGAAATATATCATACATTCCATTCAAAATAATTGAAAAACAGATCTCATAAAAAAATAGAATTAAATCATAAAAGACAGAATGAATAATACAGAATTGAAACAAATTAAAAATAAGGATATATATATTTTAGAACAGAATATTTACAATGATGCACACAATTAATTGCATTCCTTTAATGTATGCAAGTCTTGAGTTGTGTTTTTTGAAATAAATAAACATTTAATTTCATAGCAGTTGCTTTTATTTAGTAGTGTTAAACACAGCTTGTCTTTATTCTCCAAACTGTCATTGTACAGTATGTGCTATTTTAGACAAGTTGCAACATTTTCTAGTCACATTTAATTCCCATCCCTTGTGCATTCTATATCCGTACTGCCAAAATAAACTAATTAGTCATACTTCACCATGGGTTTGCAACTTGCATAATGTAAAGAAATGCTAAACTGTAGATAATAAATGGCTCTCTACTGCTGAGATGACACACGCGTGCAGGCACGCACACACACACACACACACACACACACACACACACACACACACACACACACACACACACACACACACACACACACACACACACACACACACACACACACACACACACACACAGACATAAACACAAAAACACAAGCACAAATACAGATGCACATTTTCAAGCTCATCTCGCTGGATGCTGCTGCAAGTGTATTTCT
>NC_084995.1:18232364-18239864 GCF_963854185.1 Sardina pilchardus | reverse complement strand
TTAATTTTTTTCTTTCTGTCGGTCTCCTGGGTACCAATGAGAGAGAGAGAGAGAGAGAGAGAGAGATAGTGCAAGCTGCTGTGGAATGAGAGAGAGAGAGAGATAGTGCAAGCTGCTGTGGGATGAGAGAGAGGCATGCCTGAGAGGCTGTCAGCGAGGGTTCCATCTCTCCCATCCTCCCCTGCACCCGTTGTCCATCCCTCGCTCCTCTCCTCTCCTCTCCTCTCCTCTCCACATCCTGCAACGCCACTTAGCAGCACAAGTGCCCGCCAGTGCCACAGTGTCAGGCTCCTGCTCTCAAGCGCATGGCATGGCATGAGGATTCCACTAACTGAGCAAAGTTTGAGCAATCAGAAATGTTATGAAGAAATAATATTAATACTACTACTGATAATAATACTAATACTAATACTAATACTAATAGTAACAATACTACTACTGCTACTACTACTACTACTACTACTACTACTAATAATAATAATAATAATAATAATAATAATAATAATAATAATCTAGTGCAAAGCACATTGAGGTAAGGGATAATGTATAGAACGCCGGTCATTATCGGAAAATAATTCCCGACAGGATGGACAGAACCCCGACACGCAGCGGAGGGGTTTTGCTTCGTACTGAAGGGAATTATTTTCAGATAATGACCGGCGTTCTATACATTATCGCGCTTATTATATGGCTACTTGCCAAAACGAGAAAATAAACTTATCTCAATGTGTCTTTAGCAATGACTTGGCTACCGTTTCGTGGCTTCCGCAACAACTAGCGGAGTGAACCCGTTGCCATGGGCAGCGGTCATTATAACTTCGGAGCGGTCATTATGCAAATATAACGGACCGGTAGAACGTTGAGAGGCCCATTCAAAGTGAATGGGAGCTCCCTCAACATTCTAGAGAGCCATATAATAAATAGCCTGAATTGCATGAAATGCGGTATATAAAATGTCCTTGCTTTGCTAATACTACTACGGCTGCTGCTGCTAATAATAATAATAATAATAATAATAATAATAATAATAGCAAAGATCCTTTTTCAACTGTCTCTGATAATAGTAATAATAATAATAATAATAGTAATAATAATACTACTAATAATAATGATATTAATTATATTCTTTTCTCTTCAGTTATTAGCATTAACATGATGATTTACTTGACAGTATTTTATGGCCATATTTTCTGTGTGTGTGTGTGTGTGTGTGTGTATGTGTGTTTGTCAGGGATGGAAATTAAATAATTTGTCCACCTGCTACAGTGGATTCCAAAATCCACCAGCCACTCAACTTTTTCACCAGCCAGAGAGATATGGAATGTAAATGTGATATCATGATTAGAATAATCTAAATGATCACGGCAATCATCAGTATTGCAATACGATTAAAATCAAATGTGCTGAAATGTTCCCTAAACCTACCACCAATGTTGGATAGAACTCAAAATTGGCTTGTCCTCCCTGCGCAGTAGCAACAAAACAGAAGGCCAACAGAACAGCATTCATACAGTATGCCATAGTGGCACAAAAGTGGTGTGGCTCCTTTAAGACAGCCCTTTGGCGTGAGCTCTGGACTGGAGCCATTCAACTTAAACTAACTAACAAACTGTACTGTGTAGCCTACCTCATCGGATTTTAATATTTGCAGATATAGAGGCTATTTAACATTTAACATTATTATCATTATGAAATCATATATTGACCAATGTAAGCACCCTTATAGGCTACTGATAACATTACATGATCCCTATGAGACACTTTCTTATTTTTAACCGTCAGGGCCTATGAAAATTCTCCCGTATCTGACTGTATATTTGGGGTATTTTAGCTCTATTTTACCCACCACAATGGCTGGTAAGTTGACCAAATTCACCCACCGGTACATTTGACTGGGGGCGGGTGCTAATTTCCATCTCTGGTGTGTGTGTGTGTGTCTCTGTGTGTGCATGAAAAAACATGTAGACAAATGCAGCAATCACAGGAAAAAAATCGTTGTCACACAGGACCCCAAAAACAGTTGGAGAGCTTACCATTGATGAAGAGCCTGTGACTAATTATTTATTAACAATTATCCAATTGTGATTAAAGCAATTCAATGTGCCTTAAGTAGCTGTTAATGCATTTAAACACGTTTAACAACAAAGTGTGCCTAATTATTTAATTGTTGCTTCACTTGTAGTAATTGGACCATCTGAATTGGCAGGCTTTTGCCTGTTTGCTACTTAACCATCGTGAAAGCAGCAACACCCAACAGTATGGGCCACCCCCCTCCTACACACTTCACACTTTCGCTTTTTACCCACATTTTACTATGCACGTATTTGTATGCTTCCGAATTTGTGTGCATTTACTTCTTGATGTGTGTGTGTGTGTGTGTGTGTGTGTGTGTGCACATGTGTCCTCTGTCTATGTCTGTCTGGGTGTCTTTGCATGTGTTTGTGAGCCTGCATCTGCCTGAATCCAAATGTGTGTGTGTGTGTGTGTGTGTGTGTGTGTGTGTGTGTGTGTGTGTGTGTGTGTGTGCGTGTGCCTGCGCGTGTGCGTGTTTGTGTGCGTGTTTGTGTGTGTGTGTTTGTGTGTCTGTGTGTGTGTCTGTGTGTGTGTGTTTGTATAACTCTTGTGGATCCAGTCCAGCATGCCAACAAATTGTATGTGGGTGCCTGTACACGTCCTCTTATTGACAGAGGTGAAACCCAGCAGAAGTATTATGTTCACCCCTTTACTGTAAAGAGGAGTGCGAATTACACTGAAACACCCTGAAGGGCGGCTGGCTTTTATTTTCGTCTGGCCGCCATTTAGATTCGCCAAGATCTGCTGAAACAAGCAGCAGCCGCACAGGCAACTCTTCACTTTCCTTTTCTGCCCGGGCAAGCACTGCTGTGATGGCACTCCACGCCAATGGCTGTTGGATTTGACACACTTCCATTTAAATGAATAAAGAACGTGAATTATAGTAAAGCTTGCGTAACCAAGTCGTGACGAAGGCGTCCGATTGGCTGCTTCGAAGTAGTACGCAAGCTCCTCCTCTTTCCATAACCTACGCTGGGCTTACGCTACGACGGCGTCCGATTGGCTGCTCCGTGTAGTAGCCAAGCTCCTCCTCTTTCCATAACCTACGCTGTGCCTTGGCTACGAAATGGGTTGCTGGGCAAGGGGCTCTTTTACCAAAACCAGAGAGCCAGCCAATGGGATTGTGTCCTGTTTGATCAGACAAAGAATGAGGGATTGTGGGGCAACTGAGTGTGTGTGTGTGTGTGTGTGTGTGTGTGTGTATTTGTGTGTGTGTGTGTGTATGTGTGTATGCACGATCACATGTGTGCATCCGTAAGTGTGCATGTGTGTTGTGTGTGTGTGTGTGTGTGTGTGTGTGTGTGTGTGTGTGTGTGTGTGTGTGTGTGCGCGTATGTGTGTGTGTGGCTGTGTGTGGTGTGTGTGCGTATGTGTGGCTGTGTGTGGTGTGTGTGTATGCGCGTGCGTATGTGGTGTGTGGGTGTGTGTGTGTGTACCTATACCACCGCAGTTCTCCAGCTGTGAGCTGCTCGGAGCAGAAGCGCTCCTGTTTTAGAATAACTTCAATGAAGTCCTAGTAATCCCCCTCCTCCCGGGCTCTCCCTGTGAAGTCCGCTTTTTGAATGCGGCCGCTGCCACAAAGACGCCGGCGCCGCTCATTCACAGAGAAGGCCACTCCGTCAGTCCAGTCCAGTCCAGTCCAGTCCAGCCCGCTCTGCACTGCGCTCTGTGGTTCTTCTACTCCGGGGAAAGTGATGAGACCGACACGTGAGGAAATATGGGTGCACGTTTACGTTCACATCTCGTTCTTTTGCATTCTCTCGCGCATTACGCATGATTACGATCCCACACACACACACACACACACCGACACACACAGACTTGCACTAAAGCACTGCTAAGACAGACAAAGCATGCAACAATTCCTAGCACATGGGGGGGGACGAAAATAAAACAAAACAAAACAAAAAATCCAATGAGCTTAGAGTGACCTCCTTCTGAGGCATGCACAGACTGGCAGACAGACAGACAGACACACAGACAGACACACGCACGAACACACACACACACACACACACACACGGCATACAAAACGGCATACAACCTCTTGTACCTTGATTGCATCTTGTGATTTCAATACTCAGTGAGCAGCTGGAGGATTAGTTGGACGTGTGTGTGTGTGTGTTTGTGTGTCTGTGTGTGTGTGTGTGTGTGTGTGTTTGTCTGTGTGTGTGTGTGTGTGTGTGTGTGTGTGTGTGTGTGTGTGTGTCTTTAGCTGTGCTTGCGTGTGAAAATGTGTATGCATGTGTGTGTGTGTTTTCTCATCTTCATTTATATCATAGATCTTGTAGCACGCAGTGTAAATCTCCTTGCCCCTCTGTCTGTTTCACATTGTTTTTTCCATGACTATTATTAATACTGGGCCACAGATTTTAGATACAGTACGCATCATAAAACAAATGAATAAACAAAACCTCAGAAGACTTCACAGAGCCGTCCCCGCGCAGGCCTTACGCGTCTCTGCAGAGACCTCCCTAAAATGGGACAAGCGCTTTCCTGGGACTTAGGGAAGCAGTGTGCTGGGCTGCAATTTGCCTCCGAGGACTAAACAGGCCCTCTGGGAACGGCTGTGCGGAGCCTGGCGCGGGAACACGAGGGCTGATTAATCTGTGAATGGAGCAGGACTCCGCTCGCAACGCCTCTCGTCTCGACTGTGGACGATTAGGCAAGAGAGAGATGGAGAGGGTTTCTAAATGAAGCGCTTTTTAATGGGAGGAACTCGAGAACAGAGAGCGCATGCGTGACTTTGTGCAAGTTTGGACTGTTTGTTTGTGTTGCTGTGTGTATGTTTGTGAGTGTCCTTGTTTTGGAATGCGGGTGTGTGATATAAATGTTTGAAAGTGTGTGTGTGTGTGTGTGTGTGTGTGTGTGTTACTCGCTCTCTCCCCTCCTGTAAAACTCAGCACATGCACGGTTTGTGGCTGCGGTCACCGCCCCCCTCACCTCCCCTCCTCTCTGATTGGCTTGGACAGGTCACTAACACCTTTTTAGGAGCCGCAGAGTGAAGTGACACAAGCAATTTGCAATTGAATCACTGCTCCATTAAAAACATCGAGTAAGGGTGATCACGGGCATAAAAATGGCCTGTTTTTCTCTGTAATAGGGTTACTAGCAATTGCTTCCAGGTGTGGGAGCAGTCAGTAACCTAAGCCCCCGACATTCTTCCCCTCAGCAAATTTGGTCAAGAAAAGCAGACTGTCATTTCAGACTGTTTGCACTCTCTCTTTCACCTCTCCATACATCTCTCTCTCTCTCTCCATCCCTCTCTCTCTCCTCTCTATCCCTCTCTCCCTCCCTCCCTCTGCCCGCTGTCTGTAATTCATATGATTAACCTCCCATGTCCCTGTGTGCCTTGCGAGTATCGTGTTCGGGCGAAAAGTTTCAGTGCGTCAGACTAATGTATAAAACACTGCAAACACACAATGCATCAAGCCACATTTGGTCAAACGTAGAAGATGGCGGTATGAAGGTAATTGAAGTTGTTTTTTCTGGACTAATAATGAACCATGAAGTATTCCTTTCGGAAGGGAAAGTGCGAAAGAGGTGCCGGCGTTGCTGGCCCGGCCGGCCGAGTGAAAATTGCGAACTGGATGGACGTTTCGTCCCGGGGTGAGAGAGGACAAGTCCAGAGGAGAGGGAGAGAGACGACTGTGTCTAATGGCTCTAACATTTGTGTAATGTTTTGAGAAGGCCCGCGCCGTGGATAATCCACTGTTTGCTCCGTCCAGACGGGGGTTCGTTTCACTTCCTCGTGTCGATATCTCATCTGGCCAGTCCAAACATCGCAAGGGCCCACCGCGGTTTCCGACATGTTAGCTCAAATTAGCCCCGGCGCACCAATCAGTGGAGGGGACAGCGGACGTAGCCCGTGGCTATCGGCGCACTTTGTCCGAGCACGTATCGCTTTCTGCGATGGGAGAACTGGGGGGGAACTCTGAATGTGGGGGACTCTGGTGACTTTCACTGCGACATTTTTGTTCCCCCCTCTTCTTCTGTTTTACTATTTTCTTTCTCTCTCTCTCTCTCTCTCTCTCTGGTGAACTCTCCTCCAGCTCTCCTCCAGACAAGGAGGAGCACAGGTCAACCCCGGCACAGCAATGGCTTCATTGTGTGTCATCCCCACTGAATCCAATCTCAAAAATATTCCCGGAATGAGCTTCGCTGACCAAGAAGTAATTGGGCGAGATCCCCCCTCCCTTCGCGCCTCGGCGAAGTGCGGCGAACGAGAGCCGCTTTGTTCGGGCTTTGTGTTGCGTGCCGGGGGAAGCGGCATCAGCTCAGGGAGGGGGGGAAATATCGGGGTTTAGTGGCCGGAGCGACGTCTGGGGACTGAAGACACGGTGGTGAGGGAGAAAAAAAAGAGAGAATAAAAATGTGCACATTCTTGGCTTGTTAGTCCTTGATTCGTTTTGGCTGCGCAGACAATTGTCCGACTGTATTTGTGGTGTTTTTGCGAAAACAGAATGCCACAAGCAATAAGGCGTAGCAAGGCGGAGTCGTGTAGACGATGCCGTTGCTTTGCTGTAATCTCCGCACCGACAATCTGCCTCTGTACCAGAGCCACCACTAATCTTGCCTTATGAAATAGCAGCCTGGAGTGCTGGGGCATGGCTACAATCTGTGTGTGTGTTTGTGTGTGTGTGTGTGTTTGTGTGTGTATGTCTGTTTGTGTTTGGGTATGTGTGCGTGCCTGCATACTGTATGTGTGTGTGTGTGTGTGTGTGTGTGTGTGTGTGTGTGTATGCGCGCGTGCGTGCGTGTGTGCGTGCGTGGCGGGCCGGACGGGAGCTGGTGAAAGCGCGGTGCCTTTGTGGCCTTTGCCCAGCGGTGACATACTGTAGCTGTGGACTGCAGCCACTCTGTGCTGTTCTGTGTGGCAAAGCCATAACTCAACCCTCCCTCTGACAATCCCAAGACTGCTCTTATGATCAGCCTGTTTTATCTCTGCCTCTCTCCTCTCTCTCTCTCTCTCTCTCTTTCCTTCTCTCTCCCTCTCTCCCTCCCTCCCTCTCTCTCTCTTAAGAGAGCCCTGAGATGGCCTGTTTGGCGCCAGCGCTCTCTCGTATCGGCACGCCGCCCCGGCGAATCCCATTCTCCCTTTTATGAAGTGATCCGTGCTGTTTTTACGGGCACTGAGACGCCCTCTGGGCGGAAAATGGCGCGGAGTAGCGCCGGGGCCGTCCGTGACGACTCCCGCCTCCCCCTCGCTATGGAGACGGATACGGAGGCCCCGCCAACGGCACAGACGGGGAATAATCGAACACGGCCTCGTCGGGAATGAGAATCTGAAATAGCTTTGGAACCCGTCGAGATGGGGCCGTGTCCTCTTACAGGGAACTGATTCTTTTAGCTCAGGCAAGGTGTGTGTGTGTGTGTGTGTGTGTGTGTGTCTGTTGTCTGAGTGCTGAGTGTGTGTGTGTGTGTGTG
>NC_084995.1:18192364-18224864 GCF_963854185.1 Sardina pilchardus | reverse complement strand
AAATGTCATATATATCAGGTTAGGACTAATATTTCAACAAACCCCTTTGTAAAAGTCTTGTAAATATCGTTTGGCATAAGACTGGAAAGTTTGGTGCATGTAAGTGCTTCAGAAGTGGAGATTATGTTCTCAGAGTGGGAGAAGAAACTCGTTTTGAGAAAACAGCCTTGAAACACAGCCAATGGGATACGTTCTAAGCCTAGACTCGCCTTTGAACTTTCGCGATTGGTTGCTAATACAAAGGAAATGTCCATATTTGGATTGCATAGCGTCATTCAGGAGAGAAAGGGCTTTCCAACGGTATCATACACGATATGATTTGGATCACGGTCGCGGTAGTACATGGCACTTTAGAATGGGAACTTTTGGTAAAATTAGGAGAAATATATAGGCGCGAGTAGACAAAATGTCATGAAATAAACACCTAAATGTGCAAATCGGACTTTATTATTGTAGTAGGGTGGTAGAATACATGCTAAGGTAGCAAACTAGCACAAAATATTGAAATTGACCGGAGGTCACAAAAACGATGTTTTCACCTGCCGTGTCTCGCCTTAAGCCCACAGTTTTCCCAGACCGTGCAAATATGCAAATCATGTGTTATTAGCGACCTTTTGAAATAATCAATTTCTTTTCTTTTCTTTAATGTAGTAAAGTAGATGAAAACGTTTGTTTTACTACCAGTCACAATTGAATAATATGCGTTTTCTCAATTAAAGGTTGCTCAAATTATTACAGTGCATGAAAATGCACTGTACTGTTCTTCCTAGTCTTCTTATTACAGTGCATGAAAATGCACTGTACTGTTCTTCCTAGTCTTCTTATTATTACAGTGCATGAAAATGCACTGTACTGTTCTTCCTCGGTCTTCTTCTTCTTATTATTCTTCTTCTAACGCACGCAATTCAGCTTCAACCGCTTAACGTAGAAACTCCATTCAAATTTTGACGCGTAGGTCTTACTTACGCGATGTGGGCTTTGTATTTTTCAACTTTGTAACTTTTATACTTTTTAAACTATTAGTTAAAAACTATTACAATTTCCCCCATAGACTTAACATGGCTCATTATGACATCACGGCAGCAATTAGAATGTTACCCCAGCTGGTCAGCCACCTGGGCACCAACTGTCAGTTTCTCTCAGGCTCCTCTCTGAAGACTACATATTCTGTTCCCCTGTATCCTCTGCGCACAACAGTATCAAAATAAGTCCTCCTAATTCCATCCAACTTTATATCCATTCATCTTCTTCAAACCATTCACTCATCCACCCATTCTAAACAGTCTGCCTATCAACAACATCAATTAGACGCTCTACATTGAACTTTTAAACAATCTACTCAGGCTGGCTCTCTTAAGACTAGCCAGTTAAATTGATTACACCTGTATCTGTATCCACTACTCTCAGTAGAGAGCTGTGTCTCTCCATTCTACAAGAATATAAGGCACATTCCATCTAACATTCTATCCATTCATCTTCTTCAGACCATTCACTCATCCACCCATTAAACTGTCTATCAACATCTATTAAACAATCTGTCTATCAACATCCATTAAACTCTCTGTCTATCAACATTAATTAGACTATCTACATTCAACTTTTAAATTATTTACTCTGTCTCAGGCTTTAAGAGTACTCTGGCTCTCTTAAGACTAGCCAGTTAAATTGATTACACCTGTGTCAACTACTCTCAGAGAGCTGTATCAGTGTCTCTCTTAACAAGAATATAAGGCACATTCCATCCAACCTTCTATCCATTCATCTTCTTCAGACCATTCACTCATCCACCCATTAAACTGTCAATCAATATCTATTAAACAATCTGCCTATCAACATCCATTAAACATTCTGTCTATCAACATTAATTAGACTATCTACATACAACTTTTAAAGTATTTACTGTGGGTCCCTCTCAAGCAGCGTTTATATGTCCTCCCTCGCTCCTCGATCCTCAATGATCTACATAAAGAAAGATAGAAGAAGGGCTAGACTATCCCATTGTTGCCGCTCCATCATTCTTTATGTAGATCAGTGAGGAGCGAGAGAGGACGCGTAAACGCTATGAGAGGCACCTTCTGTCTCAGGCTTTAAGCATACAATCTCATTAAGACTACAGATCCTGTTTCACTACTTCCTCTGTCCACAACTGTTTCAAAATAAAGGTCCTCACTGCAATAATACACTATTAAATCATTTAACCATTGAAACTACTCAACTATTGAACCGTTCAACCATTCCAACTGTCAGTTATCATCCACTATGCCTCCAGTCAACTATATGAAACCTCCATGTACCTAGCAACCAACATAGCAACCATTAAAATTAAGTGTTTATGACTGTTTCCATAGCAACCAACATGATTATACTGCAGTAACTTCTTGTTTCCTGATAGTGGCCACCATGGATACCCTAGCAACAAATGTTTCAAAATAAAAGTCGTCACTAGCAAGTTAGCTAGTTAGCATGGTTAGCATAGTTAGCATTGTTAGCATAGTTAGCATTTTTAACATAACTGCAAAAAATCATCAACTAAGTTAGCTAATCAACCTGGTTAGCATTGTTAGCAAATTTAGCATTGTTAGCATAGTTAGCATTTTTAGCATTACTGCTAGAAATCATCGGTTAAGTTAGCTAATCAACCTGGTTAGCATTGTTAGTAAGTTAGCATTGCTAGCATAATTAGCATTTTTAACGTAACTGCTAGAAATCATTAGCTAAGTTAGCTAATCAACATTTTAACATGAATAGAAATCATTAGTTAAGTTAGAACTGGAATGTTTAATCTTTAAACTGTCTACCTTCACACTATCAACTCTCTGTAAACTATGCAACCACCATGTTTACCCTAGCTACACCTTAGTAACCATATCTACATTATCTATCTATTTTTGCATTTTCATGCACTGGTAATTCCTTGGAATTGCATTTCTAGTTTTCTTTATTATTATTCCGCTGACAGCTTTTTCTAACCGCAATTTCTCTTCAACCGTTTAACTTAGAAACTTCATTAAAACTTTGTAACGTAGGTATTCTAATGGATCGGGTTGCTATGACTTTTCAACTTTGTAACTTTTATACTTTTTGAACTATAAATTAAAAACTATTAAAAATTTCCCCATAGACTTAACATTGGCCTCTATGACATCACAATCGGGTCGTTGAGCAATTAGAATCTTATGCCAGGTGGCCAGCCCCACCTGCAGCAGCCCTCTCTCTCTCAGGCTTTAAGCATACAATCTCTCTGTGAAGACTACATATCCTGTTAACTGTTTCCTCTGTCCACAACCGTTTCAAAATAAAAGTCCTCACTGCAATAATACACTATTAAATCATTTAACCACTGAAACTACTCAACTATTTAACTGTTCAACCATTCCAACTGTCATTTATCATCAACTATGCCTCCAGTCAACTAAATGAATCCTCCATGTACCTAGCAACCAACATAGCAACCATTAAAATTAAGCGTTTTTGACAGTTTCCATAGCAACCAACATGATTATACTACAGTAACTTCTTTATTCTTGATAGTGGGCACCATGGATACCCTAGCAACTACTGTTTCAAAATAAAAGTCCTCACTAGCAAGTTAGCATTGTTAGCATGGTTAGCACAGTTAGCATTGTTAACATAGTTAGCAATTTTAGCATAACTGCTAAAAATGATTAGCTAAGTTAGCTCATCAACCTGGTTAGCATTGTTAGCATAGTTAGCATTGTTAACATAGTTAGCATTTTTAGCACAACTGCTAAAATGATTAGCTAAGTTAGCTAATCAACGTGGTTAGCATAGTTAACATAGTTAGCAATGTTAGCATAGTTAGCATTTTTTAGCATTACTGCTAGAAATCATCAGCTAAGTTAACTTATCAACCTGGTTAGCATTGTTAGCATAGTTAACATTTTAGAATACCTGTTAGAAATTATTAGTTAAGTTAGAACAGGAATGTTTAAGCTTTAAAATGTCTACCTTAACACTATCAACTCTCTTTAAACTATGCAACCATCATGTTTACCCTAGCTACACCTTAGTAGCCATATCTACATTTTTTTGCATTTTCATGCACTGGTAATTCCTTGGAATTGCATTTCTAGTTTTCTTTATTATTATTCCGCTGACAGCTTTTTCTAACCGCAATTTCTCTTCAACCGTTTAACTTAGAAACTTCATTCAAACTTTGTAACGTAGGTATTCTAATGGATCGGGTTGCTATGACTTTTCAACTTTGTAACTTTTATACTTTTTGAACTATAAATTAAAAACTATTAAAAATTTCCCCATAGACTTAACATTGGCCTCTATGACATCACAATCGGGTCGTTGAGCAATTAGAATCTTATGCCAGGTGGCCAGCCCCACCTGCAGCAGCCCTCTCTCTCTCAGGCTTTAAGCATACAATCTCTCTGTGAAGACTACATATCCTGTTAACTGTTTCCTCTGTCCACAACTGTTTCAAAATAAAAGTCCTCACTGCAATAATACACTATTAAATCATTTAACCACTGAAACTACTCAACTATTTAACTGTTCAACCATTCCAACTGTCATTTATCATCAACTATGCCTCCAGTCAACTAAATGAATCCTCCATGTACCTAGCAACCAACATAGCAACCATTAAAATTAAGCGTTTTTGACAGTTTCCATAGCAACCAACATGATTATACTACAGTAACTTCTTTATTCTTGATAGTGGGCACCATGGATACCCTAGCAACTACTGTTTCAAAATAAAAGTCCTCACTAGCAAGTTAGCATTGTTAGCATGGTTAGCACAGTTAGCATTGTTAACATAGTTAGCATTTTTAGCATAACTGCTAAAAATGATTAGCTAAGTTAGCTCCTCAACCTGGTTAGCATTGTTAGCATTGTTAACATAGTTAGCATTTTTAACACAACTGCTAAAATGATTAGCTAAGTTAGCTAATCAACGTGGTTAGCATAGTTAACATAGTTAGCAATGTTAGCATAGTTAGCATTTTTTAGCATTACTGCTAGAAATCATCAGCTAAGTTAACTTATCAACCTGGTTAGCATTGTTAGCATAGTTAACATTTTAGAATACCTGTTAGAAATTATTAGTTAAGTTAGAACAGGAATGTTTAAGCTTTAAAATGTCTACCTTAACACTATCAACTCTCTTTAAACTATGCAACCACCATGTTTACCCTAGCTACACCTTAGTAGCCATATCTACATTTTTTTGCATTTTCATGCACTGGTAATTCCTTGGAATTGCATTTCTAGTTATTACAGTGCATGAAAATGCACTGTACTGTTCTTCCAAGGCTTCTTCTTCTTATTATTATTATTCCGCTGATCAAATTCATTTTTTCTATTCAGCTTGAACCGTTTAACTTAGAAACTTCATTCAAACGTCGCAACGTAGGTCTTAAATAGGGGAAGGCTGCTAAGTATTTTTCAACTTTGTAACTTTTATACTTTTTAAACTATAAATTAAAAACTATTACAAATTTCCCCATAGACTTAACATTGGCCTCTATGACATCACAATCGGATCATTAAGCAATTAGAATCTTATGCCAGGTGGCCAGCCCCACCTGCAGCAGCCCTCTCTCTCTCAGGCTTTAAGCATACAATCTCTCTGTGAAGACTACATATCCTGTTAACTGTTTCCTCTTTCCACAACTGTTTCAAAATAAAAGTCCTCACTGCAATAATACACTATTAAATCATTTAACCATTGAAACTACTCAACTATTTAACTGTTCAACCATTCCAACTGTCAGTTATCATCAACTATGCCTCCAGTCAACTACATGAGACCTCCATGCACCTAGCAACCAACATAGCAACCATCAAAATTAAGCGTTTATGACCGTTTCCATAGCAACCAACATGATTTTACTACAGTAACTTCTTTATTCCTGATAGTGGCAGCCATGGATACCCCATCAACAAATGTTTCAAAATAAAAGTCCTCAGTACCAAGTTAGCTAGTTAGCATGGTTAGCATAGTTAACATTGTTAGCATAGTTAGCATTTTTAACATAACTGCTAAAAATGATTAGCTAAGTTAGCTAATCAACCTGGTTAGCATTGTTAGCATAGTTAACATTGTTAACATTTTTAGCATAACTGCTAAAAATGATTAGCTAAGTTAGCTAATCAACGTGGTTAACATTGTTAGCATAGTTAGCATTGTTAGCATAGTTAACATTTTTAACAGTACTGCTAGAAATCATTAGCCAAGTAAACCAATCAACCTGGTTATCATTGTTAGCATAGTTAACATTTTAGAATACCTGTTAGAAATCATTAGTTAAGTTAGAACAGGAATGTTTAAGCTTTAAAATGTCTACCTAAACACTATCAACTCTCTTTAAACTATGCAACCACCATGTTTACCCTAGCTATACCTTAGTAGCCATATCTACATTATCTATCTATATTTTTTTTTGCATTTTCATGCACTGGTAATTCCTTGGAATTGCATTTCTAGTTTTCTTTATTATTATTCCGCTGACAGCTTTTTCTAACCGCAATTTCTCTTCAACCGTTTAACTTAGAAACTTCATTCAAACTTTGTAACGTAGGTATTCTAATGGATCGGGTTGCTATGACTTTTCAACTTTGTAACTTTTATACTTTTTGAACTATAAATTAAAAACTATTAAAAATTTCCCCATAGACTTAACATTGGCCTCTATGACATCACAATCGGGTCGTTAAGCAATTAGAATCTTATGCCAGGTGGCCAGCCCCACCTGCAGCAGCCCTCTCTCTCTCAGGCTTTAAGCATACAATCTCTCTGTGAAGACTACATATCCTGTTAACTGTTTCCTCTGTCCACAACTGTTTCAAAATAAAAGTCCTCACTGCAATAATACACTATTAAATCATTTAACCACTGAAACTACTCAACTATTTAACTGTTCAACCATTCCAACTGTCATTTATCATCAACTATGCCTCCAGTCAACTAAATGAATCCTCCATGTACCTAGCAACCAACATAGCAACCATTAAAATTAAGCGTTTTTGACAGTTTCCATAGCAACCAACATGATTATACTACAGTAACTTCTTTATTCTTGATAGTGGGCACCATGGATACCCTAGCAACTACTGTTTCAAAATAAAAGTCCTCACTAGCAAGTTAGCATTGTTAGCATGGTTAGCACAGTTAGCATTGTTAACATAGTTAGCATTTTTAGCATAACTGCTAAAAATGATTAGCTAAGTTAGCTCATCAACCTGGTTAGCATTGTTAGCATAGTTAGCATTGTTAACATAGTTAGCATTTTTAGCACAACTGCTAAAATGATTAGCTAAGTTAGCTAATCAACGTGGTTAGCATAGTTAACATAGTTAGCAATGTTAGCATAGTTAACATTTTTTAGCATTACTGCTAGAAATCATCAGCTAAGTTAACTTATCAACCTGGTTAGCATTGTTAGCATAGTTAACATTTTAGAATACCTGTTAGAAATTATTAGTTAAGTTAGAACAGGAATGTTTAAGCTTTAAAATGTCTACCTTAACACTATCAACTCTCTTTAAACTATGCAACCACCATGTTTACCCTAGCTACACCTTAGTAGCCATATCTACATTTTTTTGCATTTTCATGCACTGGTAATTCCTTGGAATTGCATTTCTAGTTATTTTTGTTACTATAAGGGTATTCTGACAGAAATCACTGAACAGAATACTTGGTCAGGAACTTGGGACTTTCCACACTGATATGAACACTAAGACCAATGGCAGAAATAAATATATGTTAACATTGTTTATTTATTTTAATACAACGTTATTACTTTAACATAGCATGTATTGAAACATATTTCAAAACTAAAATAAAACATTTTCATTTGTACTTTAGTGTAATATTTTAATGCTGGCATACAGTAACCTTTTAGTGCAACATTCTCTAGAAATGACAATGATGTACTTTATTCACACTGAACATAAAAACTTCACATAAAATTTATTTACAGTAGTTTAGAGGCCGACATACAGTAAAGAGGTAGAACAGGTATGAAGAGATAGGCAGCCAGAACAAAGTGCTTGATGTTTCTTCAACCAAAATCTGTCAAACATCTTGTAACAGTAACATATCATAAAATTAACATTTAGGAAAGAGACCTGAGACCCCTCTGTCATATAACATCTCTTTAGTCAACTGACCTTCTTTCTTAAAAAAAGAAAAGAAAAAAAATGTCTCTTGTACTCCTATATTCTTTATTTGTTGGCCCTGACAGCCTTTTAAATTCTTTTTACTGTATCTTCTTTCCTACTTACGATGGTATGTCTTGAAGCACTCAATATGCAGTGAAGTGTTGCATTTCAATAGGTGGTGCATTTATCACAAAGACGACATCTCAAGAACCGATTGCTTGTGTTGACTGGCCAGTGAGAGACTTGGTCATATCTTGCTTGATCTTGAGCAGTAGTGGCCAGTAGAGATCTCCTTCCGTGGCTCATTGGCTTTGTGCCAAACCTTTGTCAAATAGCCCTTTTCCACCGACAGAGAACCGGTTCTGTTCCCGTTCGCGAACCAACATTTGAACTGTTCGTTGCGTTTCCACCAAACAAAAGCCGGTTCGAATGTGGCACCTTGGTTCGGAAGTCGAACCAAAAAATAAATTTTTCCTGCGAACCGGAGTGGGCGTGTCATTGTGCCTTTTAGAGGGGAGAAGGCTAAAAGAATGAGTTTTCCGTCCATATCAACTGTTGCCATGAGTAAACAAAGCGATTCAACTAGCATTGCACTGCAGACGTTGACTAGCATTTTAAACAGCTAGTTTCTGCCATTTTTATGGGACAACTGGTCATATCATTCTCCCGTTTATGCATCTCATTAACTTTTGCTTTTGTATGCAACACCCATTGTTGATGACGCATCCTTGGTTCGGTTCAGAACTGGTGTAAATGTGGGCTGGTTCACTAGATAGCACCACGGTTCAAAGAACTCTGAACGGCACCAATTCAACACCAGGTTTGTTTTCGGTGGAAAACGGCCTTAAGAGATTGTGCCACTACCCATGTGTGTCAAGGGGAGCAGGTCAATGGTCCCTCCCATAACATCTCTGTAAAAGTGTTAGCTATCACGAGTACACTGTTGAGAGACCATGCAAAGATGGGCCACCACTACCTCTTGGACCTGATTGTGATGCTGTATGTCAGGATCAGGGGGATGGAACCAAGTGCAGGACTCTTTCCGAAAACAAAAACATTTATTGACTTGCAAACTGAATTGCAAAAGACAGACGAACAGGGGGAATGACAGGGGACTGAACGAAAGACAATAATGGGTGTCAAGTTATCAGAGGATTATACTGCACTTCTGCCCAAACTTGAAAAGGCCTTGGCCATCAACAGGGCTACACTTGAATGGAAACAACTCAAACCGTTTCTTCATAAATCTTTCTTCCTTGCTTTATTCACAACATTTAGATTTGGTTAGTCTGTCAGGTTAGGTTGAAAACCTTTACAAGAAAAAGACAAAACAAATACAAAATACAGCAATTACTAAAACTGCTTACAAATGAATTTACATTTCTCCTTAAATCTTTACATGATTTCACTACACACCATTAGCCTACTATATGCTACGCACAAACTAGCATCAGTACAGGCCAATTAGAAATTCACTATCTTAGCTTTAGCAATCTTATTACTAAAAATCGTTTTTTGACACTAAACTTATGACAAGTAGAAACATTCACCAGTAGCATCCCTGGAAATGGCCAGCAAGTTCAGTCCTTCCCCACTCCAGCACTTGTCTTGAGCAGCAGTTCTCCACATGTGCTTCACACAGCTCCTCACTCACTACATGACTCTGCACTTCCTGGTTAACATGAGAACTGTAAAGCCCCCATTTCCTCTTCAAAATAAAAGTCTGTCTCTTAAAGTAAAAGTCTCTGTTTTTCTCTACCTATTTACAATGTAACCGCACAATGGGGAACAGGTGGGAGTAGAAAATGGAGGGAAAACTAACAAGACAGGAAGTGCAGGAAAAGGGAAAGGGCGGAGACAAGGACAGATGACAGACAGGTGAACACAGAGCACATGTGAACAGCAAAAGAAAACAAACACCGAACAATCTACAAAATGGCCACCAGAAAGCCACTCAATGAGGTCCAGATGCTGACACTGTATGTAAAGACCAGTTGGTCATGAAGATCAGCACCTCCTCATTGCTTGATGCATTGTGTTTGTTGGATTTGGACAAAAGCATGCCGCTCTTTGTTCCATCTTTTGACAACGGACTCAGTATAGCTCTTCTACATGTTTGTTGCCATAGTGACAATGTTGTTGTCCTTCCAGCGGACCAGCATCCTCTCTTCTTCTGTTAGAACTTGAGTGGTTCCTCGGGGTAACTTGTTGAATTCTGTCTTTGCCGTGAAGGGGACGTCAAAGAGACGGTTGTCCCTTACTGTCCTACAGCTCCTATATCCCCTCTTTGTCATCTCATCCAGAAGTGAAAGGGAAGTAAAGAGGTTGTCATGATGGAATTTAGAACCTTCAGGCTCTTCAAGACCGAGAACGATAGTCGGCCCTTAGCCTAACTCAGTTTGTGGGAGTGTGAAGCATCCTCCATATGACTCCATGTGATGCATGTACCCCTTGTATGAGGCATGGCTCCATATTTTATAACCAAAATGGATTGGTTTGCCTTTGATAAGCTGCTTGCATCCATGGCGGCCATAATGTTGAATCATGCTTTCATCCACAGCCAGCCAATGTGGATATGGCATGACTTTGAACGATTCATTGAGCTCGGTGAAGATGGGGCTGACCTTGAAAAATGGGTCCTCTGTGATCTTTGTGTTGTCAACAAAATGTAATGAGGCCATGACCTCGTCAAATTGATTCCTCCACATTGCATTTGAAATATAGGCTATAGCCTATATGAAATTAGGCTAACTATTTAAACAGCATGGCTCAGCGGCCAAATGATCAATCCACACAACACTTTTTGCATGCTACAGCAGGAGCAGGCAGGGTTTTGTGTTGAACACCCTTATAACGTCATTACAATCCAACAATTCAGTCAGTTCTCTTTCAAGAGAAAGCACGGAGAGTGAGTTCAGTCTATGAGTCAACCCTGATGCTCTGGTGGGCGTTTTTATCCGATTGACAGTAGAAAAGAGCCGTTCAACAGTACAGGTGGTTACTGGCATTGTGATAAGGGCCGCAGGAGACTATTTATTTGTGGTAAATGTCTTTGGGGCATGAGTCAAGGACTTCCACAAGTGATAGAAATTCATTGCTCTATGCTCAATGTTCAAGACCTTTGATTGCAATATGAAAGTGTGCAGGTGGTCGAATGAGGCATGCAAGCAACTACTGCCTTCATGATCCCTTATGTGTCGTCCTTGAAACGGGTGTTCAGCTCCATAAGCTTCAATCGAGTACATCAGTCCATATTCGCTTGAGGTCTGCCTTGTCCTTCACAGGTGCGGCTTTGCCTATGCTACACTTGACCTGTGTATCGGCAGACTTTGCTGGCAACCTTTTCTTTCTGGTGTTACGTCCCAGCTCACAATGTAATTTGTCTTACTGAGGTCGTCAGTCAGATCAATTATTTTGTTGAAGCAACTGTCATCATACCGGAATTCAGTGTAAGATTCCTTTTAAGCGCTTCAGGTAGATTACCGGTAATGCAGTTTGTAGGCTAATATTGTGGAAGACTGCAAGCCTTTAGTGGCATAGTCGCTCATATGAAAGAACTTCTTAAACATGACCAGCAGAAAACTGGTACTGTTGTAGTAACGAGTCAGCTTCAACTTTGTGTTACAGGAGCTGAACTTGGAGTACTCAGCAAGCGTCTCTCCAAAATACAATCAAAAACTGTTAGGACTTTGCTTGCGCATGACCATGAACAACGCAGCTCTTTCTGAATCTCCATACATTTGGCATGTCTGCTTGACCCGTGAATGTATAAAATTAAGGATGTCAAAAAAATTGGGAAGCCTTTGATGCTTTGATTTTTTTTTTTTTTTGCTGTAGTTTTGCTATATCTGGGATAAATTATGTGAGCCGATTAAATCATTCCAAAAAAGTTGCCGTTGTTTACTGTGCATTCAGACCAAAACCGTCAAAAGCGTCAAAGTCGCTGGTGAAGCTCATAGCCCGACGCTCAACCCAGTTCAGCGCCGAAAGCGACAAAGCCATGACGTGAAACATTTGAACAAACCACAAGCAGCAATCCTGCGAGTTTGACATTCTGATTAGTTGACGCCGAACTGTGTCATAGCTCATTAGCATAAAGTTAACTGAGGTTCAACTTTGTTTTGACGCCCGTGAAGCTCATGAAGCCACGCTCACGCCCAGGACGCTTTTGACGCCGGTAACGCCGACTCTCCATAGAAAATGAATGATTTCCAGCGCTCTTGACGCTTTTGACGGTCTTGGTGTGAACGCACAGTTAGAGCCTCTTTATTTTTGCAATGCCCCACCCAAGGGGATGTCTTGTTTTGCACAGACTAAAACGAGTCTGATTACGGATTTCAAATGGTCCCTGTTCCTTTCCAAAATCGACCTGTTCATGGCATCCTGGTTTAGCTGGTTGACGATATGTCCTAGGTGTGCTAGTGCTAGGTGGCTTTGCCTGTATCCCTCAGTCTGAGCTAGCGCAGCAGCATGAGCCCTAGCCTCATGTGTGACGCAAGAATGGGAACATGATTCCAGTCTTTGAAGCCAATTTCATTGAATCTGGGCAGCCTCTGGGAAATGGCGATATAGTTTACAAAACCCAGTATCCCTCGAAATACTCTATGCTAGCCACGGGAATTTTTCATACCACTTAACATTAAAACTTCTTGCTTTGCCTGCTATAGTGTTGGCTGGGAATGAATTGTGTCTTGGCCAGGTGGCAGGCTTGTTTATAGCCGACAGATCTGATGGACATTAACACTGCGACTGTTGGCCACATCTGACTCTGAAATTATATGAACAAAACTAAGGCTATGGTAAATAACTATTTGTTTTTGCTCATTATATTGCACATTTGGTAGGCTACCTTGGCATGGTAGCAGGCGTAGCTGAAGATTCGAGCAGAGGTTTTGGAAACTTTTTTGACATCGGACTTTGTTACTTCATGCTCATTTTTAGATATATCTTCATAGTGTTGCACGGTGCATCGATAGCCTACTACAAAAGCATTGCAATACCCTGAAATTAAAAATGTCACAATGCTTAATTTTATTAGTATCCATACTTTTTAATAATGTCTGTGTTCTTTTGAAGTAACATGCGTGCATGCGTGCCGTGTGCATAAGGCATGCTTCTAATAAATGGTGCCTTCATGTGCTATGGTAATTATGGTAAATACCAAAAGCCGAGGTCAAAAATGCGCATGAACACCATCTCATGTGGTATTTTCCACAGAAATACATGACAGCTAGTTTAAGTGCTGATGTGGCTGCAGAGCAATAGCCTAACAAGTTCATTTGCACACTTACATCTCTCAAGTGTGTTGCTCACCTACCTATGCTATGATATTTAGGTAATTTAGGCTTACTGTTGAGTTTAATGTCAGCAATAGGCTACGCAACCTTCGCTAACTTAGGCTACATCTGGAGAGAACTTGCTAACTAAAATCGTAGTGCTCACTAAAAAGGAACATTGCAAGACACTCATCTCTCATATGATCCCAGAAAGATTTTCTTCGACTTGTTAGTTTTTTGAACATGTGTTTTATCTAATGACACAGAGAGTATAACGAATTGCATCCACATATCCTTGTCGTGCACTATATCCAACTTTTTTCACTAGCATAAAAACGTGAGACTGAAGGCTAATTACCCTCACGTATTTCTTAAAGTAAAAGGGCACTCAATTACACACACCACAACCAATGCACACTCAATTAGACCCATCACACCACATTACAGATGAAGTGTAATAGCTAAATCAGTACACAAATGACTAAACATTTGTAGCTACTAGTAATAAATGCAGATTGTAAAATACTAAACATTATTATCAAATACACTTATATGAATTCCAAAATATATGATGTAGAAACATATGACTATTATTTTCTGTGTGTGTGTGTGGAGGGTCAAGCAGAATCGTGGATGGCCACTGGTGTGAATGATCACACAACATTCAGTATAAAGCTACTGAATCAACTAAAATTGTAAAAAAAAAACATCGAAAAAGGATCGAAATTCTTGACTTAGTATCGGTATCGAAACAATAATTTTGGTATTATGACAACACTACTTGTTCACTCTGACCACATCCATGTACCACAAAATTAAATAAACCACTTTGTTTAGACATATTTCTTCTGGGTTAGCTAGCGGCCAGGCAACAACACTAAAAATGTCTGACTCAGAAAGACGTTAAAAAGGGGAGGGACTCATGTTGGCTGCAGTCACAATCTGATAAGTATTTCGGAATGTAAGATGCCATGGCTCCTATGCTCCAGAATTGAATATATGAACATTTATTTTTGTCAAAATGTAATAGCTGTAACTCAGTGCTCACTAATTGCATACCGTTTTATAAAGCAATGTCAACTTAGGAAGCCTTCTGATTGGATGGGCCTGACTGACAGGTGGGTGGTGGTTCCAGGCCCACTCATGGCTACCATAGACCTAAAAGAAATGGACAAACAGTCTCCGGCTAACTCAGACTTTGTGATGTTAGCCATCCTGTAACTTGCTGTAACTGGTCTGATAGATGGGTCACATGGATATTTGACATTTGTGATATCGAGGTTTTTTTTTATCAGGTTTACTTGCTTCTAGGTAATGCTTTACCTATAATACAGTAGGCTACCCCAGGCGACATAGCATTTTCACTGATCTTGCTAATAACTTTCCGTCATGGTTTTCGTGCAGGCTGGACTGAGCTTCTTATCCAAACATTACGGTTAATCTCCCTACTGTGCGACATCGAACGTTAGCTTCCCTCCAACCGACATGCTAACTATAATTCTTTACGGGAAACCAACGTTATATACGAGGAAGACATGAATTAGTTGTGCCTTCGATACCCTATATAGAATATACAGAAGCTATAAGGGTGACACAGGGCACATGTTACATGAAGTTATGGGATCGCAAAAAAAATTGCAATCTATGGCCGTCCTATGGGGGTTAGCAGAGCGTTGATCACCAGCTCAATCCGTGTTTCTACTTCCGGGAATATTCCAGCCCCCTTGGTGGCTACGCCCCTTCCCCTCTAGTGGGTTAAGACCCACTAGAAAGGCTCATCAGACCCACGGTTCTGGCAGTTAGAGAGGCATTCAGAGGACCTTGGAGTGTCTTTAGACTTGTTTCTCTGGCGGCTAGGATATCTTGGAGGTTTCTCAGACTGGCCAGTCTGGTAGTGTGAGGACGTTGGAAGCTCTTCGGTCTTTTGTCTTTGGTGGCTAGACGAGTGTGGCTCTTCAACAGTAGACAGAGGTGAAGAATGCTCTTGTGGTTGCCTGTATTCTCCATGTTCAATGGTCATACGTGATAATGGAGGGCTGGGCAGGGGGAGGGGAGGAGAGGATGGAGCTCATATTCAGTTTTGTCCTGGTCATAATCTGTCTCCAACAGTTCAGCATGTGCATTTAAAGTCATGGCTGGCAGGTGGCCCATCTCTCCCTGATAGTCCATACCTGACCCATCTCTATATCACAATCACTTATGATGGCAACTTTAGCATTTTGAGGTGTGACTGCAATGTTGCATGCCTTGTCTTGGCCATCACCCACATCCAACATGTCAAGGACTCCACTCAATCTAAAAGTCAATCTAAAATAAAGAAAATATGTAAGTAAAATACAACAGCAATTGCGTTTGTATAGAAGTATGCATGCATCTAGATACAACATTCTATCCCACCACTTACTATTATGACCATTAACTTGTCTACTCATTCCCCTAACACACCAAAGACGTTTGAATTATTAGAAATGTATACCATAACTAAACAACTTAAAGCATGTGTAAATTATTTTCCCCTATGTTCATTATAGCGTTCTTAACCTTTTATTTTGAAGCTTTGAGGCAGCCATCCAGCCAGGATTTACTCCTCTTTTTTTTTACTCTTGACACTGCACACATTTCATTGAAACACTCTATTATTTCAATATTTACTGAAAGAGTTTTGAACAATTCCCCAGTTAAGTTTTTACAGGCTCATGAATAGATATATATGTATGTATGTATATATAGTATGTATGTATTCAGTCACAACTGTGGCTTAGTTTAGCGTTCAGGCTTTTGATAACGCCATACTGTAGTGTTAACCAAAGATTCTAGAGTGCTACGCTCATTCTTAAAACATGCATGCAATCCAAAGTCATGTCTAGTGAGACAGCTCTCTATTTGGGCAAAGAGCAGCGAGTCTCTGCCTTCCTTTTCGAACAGAGCCAGTGCGTACTCCCCCATGCCATATACTGTACTTAAAGCAGATGCTGTTTGTCTGTTTGTTTGTGTGAGTCATTGTTTGCTCCTTCATGGACAGTTGTTGACGGCGGGGCAGGGGCCTCTGCCAGGGCTTGGAGGATGGCTTGGGTTGTGTTTCTAGAGGTGACATTATATACACATATATACAGTACATATATACAGTACATATATATATATATATATATATATATAATGTAGTTATTTTATTTATTTGCATTCGTAACTTCTTTCCCTGCCAATGATGGTATTATTGAGGGTATTATTCCCGTCTGTGCATTGTTACATTTGTTGTGTGTGTGTGCATGTGTATGTACATTTACAGAGGTTACATTAAAATGTTCAATATATTGCAAGGTGAGGGAAAAAAAGAAATTTGATGCCTTTTTGATTTGCCGTTTTCATATATTTCTGTTTAGTCGATAAGTATTGCCATGTGACTGTGTTTAACCTTTTACATGACCATTTCATGTAAATTATTAAACATCTGGTATATCTGTGTCTGCTCTTATCCTGCGCTTTTCTTATTATTTATCACCTAACCAAAAGGATGTATTTGTTATTGTATTTGTTTTGTTTATGTTCCATCAATTTTAATGTTGCTTTCTGTCTGCCAGTTTATTTTAGACTGTTTTCTCTGCATGCACCATACAGCACACTCATTGACTGTAGATAAAATAAATGCAAATTATTATATTTTTCAATACCTCCTCCAAAAGAAGTCATCTCTCATGTGGTGGTTCACCCTTTTACCCAAATAGATGACCGATAAAAAAACGGGGTAGAATGGAGCAACAGAATAGCGATAATTAATATGTATGTTTACTGCACAATATGGCTTTGGAGCGTGGGACAGGTGAAGGCTGTCTGTGGCCGAGCTTGAAGAGAACTGTCACATCATTTCATCCGCACGCCTCGCTCCCCTTTCATGTTTTCATCTCCGCCGTCCCCTCTGCGTTCCCCAAAGTGTTGGAATATTGTTAGTGCGCTTGGCAGGCCCATGGAAATGTGGATGAGCTGTCGGAGAGGTGACCTTTCTAATCGGAGCTCGCAGGACCCGACGGGCACAATGCAGCCGCGTCAGCCGGAGAGAGACAGAGAGAGATGGAGAGAGAGAGAGACAGAGAGACAGAGAGAGACGGAGAGAGAGAGAGAGAGAGAGAGAGAGAGAGAGAGAGAGAGACAGAGAAAGAGACGCCACACGCCACATGCCACACCACGTCTTTGCACGTCATGTCAGCAGCACCGTAGCAGCCCCCCAAAACTCCTTCCGATATTTCGCTGGTGTCACGGTGCTCCCTTCAAGCCATGTGCGGAACCAATGGGGGGGAAAATGTATATACTGTATTCTAGTGTTTCACACCTGCATCCGTACCCACCTAATTCCCAGGAAGCCCATTGCCCCGCGTTGTAATCATGCTCTCAGCACTTGTCATAACTGCTGGTGCCGGGGGAGGTAATGAGTCCTCCTCCGCCTTCACAGGACGGCATCGCGCCAGCAGGCCACCAACGCGCCGCAGACGTGACTCATCGGCCGAGCGCCCGGGCGCCCTGCTCCCTAGTTTTAGGTGTTGTTTCTGGCACGCCGCTCTGCAGATGATTAGGAGATTGTTTCCTCATCTGTGTGTTTGTACAGTAGGTGTTGAGGCATGAAAGAGCATGCGAAGGAAAAGCTCATCTGCATCAGGAAAACATACTGTGCAGTACATGCTGTTGAAAAGTGGAGACGTCTAACAAGTTGATATCTATTTGTGCAGCTACAGGGTCGTCTCACTCCGAGACAGTGGTGCGCTAGGCAGCGCGGCAGCTTGTAGGGCCGTGGACCTGAGCACCTGAGGGAGCGGGCGCTCGTTTTTTTCTCTCTCTGTGGGCGATGCTCGTCCTCGTAACTCTCCCCACAGAAAAGCGCCCCGTAAGCAGCTCGTCCCTTGACACCTGGCCGTATGTGCGCCTTTTTAAAATGAACTGCATCCCTCAGCTGCATAAGTGCTGGCGCTTGACACATTTTTATTTGCGGGATGCGTTTTATTTTGCATTTTGGTCTGACGCTGAAAGATGGAGCCTGTGCACCATCTGCACACTTGATTTTCCTCCATATTTTATATGTCAGTTGTTTTTATTTAATATTGCAGATTTGATGTGCCTGGCATCCTTAGTGCAAGTGCAACAAATAATAGCAATAATAGTTGTTGTGATAATAAGAATGTTAACAATAATGCTAATTATAATAATAAAACAAAATGTTCCATTCTAGTCATTTGCTCCAGTGGTTTTTAATATTAAAGGACTTTTTCCCTCAATTATTTCCTTTTTTGGAAAATACTCTGGCTTGTCACTTATCACAGTTCGACCGTGTAACACACTTCCTGTGTAAGATGACCACATGTGACAAGTGAAAGCAGTTAACATGTGTGAAGTCTGGCATGCCGAGCTCTTTGACTGAACGCTTGAATCATGGACGTGAGTGAAAATCAATGTCAAGTTGAGGGGCGCCAAATGAAAACTGTAATGCAAGACGTGCCGGTGTTCTTGCGAGATGACCAAGCCCTTGCGCCGGTATTGGATTGTATGTCTCGCGAAATGACGTCCCAAGCGTTGTCAGGGGTCAGTCGCAGCCTCGGGGCGCCCCCTCCCACGCGTCTCTGCTCGGCCGTGACAACAAGCCGAAGCCCCGGAGGGCCAATCAGGCCGCGAGGGGGGCACGCAGACGGCCCATTAGTGAGGAAACGTGCGTGTGTGGCGTTGGGGAGCGCGCTCTGTGTGCGGGGACTAAAGAGTCCGGTCCGTCCCCGCTGCTACACGAGGCGCTCGACTGGCCGCGGGGGCACCCGCTGAGTGGCAGCCGCCCAGCGCAGAGATGACATCACCCGCGCTGCGTACCTGTGTCTGATTACACAGCTTAGGCCAAGCGCTTCCAGTCATGTCATCGCAGCCGGCCATACGATTTGAATTAGGACATGTCTGGACCCCTAACACCCCAGCTTTCTTTTTCTCTCTTTTTTTCTCACTTCCTGCTATTCATTACTGTGTGTGTGCAGACTAGTTTGTGTTTGCCAGTTATCTAGAAGTTGTTGAAACGCACGTACAAACACACACTGAGAGAGGGAGAGAAGGGAGCGAGAAAGGAACAGTGTGAAAATGTGAGTCATTTACACTTCTTTCAAAGGAATAAAAGCTCGTCTCCTGCTGGATGGCCTACCTGCCCCCACTCCTTGCCTCTTGGTGGTCCACAGTGACTTCATGGCGTTTAGGTGTAGCGCCTGCCCACATAGCACATGGCAGTTATTAAAGCTAGAATGGGAGAGGCGTGGAGCAGAGGGGAAAGTTTCTTTCTGTAAAGTTTTTATGAGCAGCCGTTTTTGTGGTGTGGTGGTGTAGTCTACGTGTTGCCATTGTTAGGTACTGGCATGTAGAGGTATGCTTGTCGTCTAAGGAAGATGTATTTTATGTATTGAATTAAGTTTACTTTATAGAAATTCAGAAGTTGATTTATTTGCGAGGAGCTGACAGTTATACATTCATTTAAACACATTGTTTTCTTTGGAATGGATCCTAGGCTTTGCAGACAGGTTTGTGCATGTGTGTGTGTGGATATGTGTGTGTGTGTGTGTATGTGCACTCGCATGTGTGTGTGTGTGTGTGTGTGTGTGTGTGTGTGTGTGTGTGTGTGTGTGTGCATGTGTGTGTGCACGCATGTTTGGAGAGCAAGTTCTTTTCCCACGGTCTGTTTTTGTTTTACTTTCTGACACTCTCAAGAGAGAGCGTAATAGCTCTTCTGCTGTAATTTGGGGGTAATTTGCCATTGGGGATATCTCTGTGTCGAATCTCCAAAGCCCTGGCCAACCAGGTGGAGCTGGGCCGGCGTTTTGAGTGTTGTGTGTGGCCCACTGGGTGTTGAGAGTACCTTAGAAGAGGGGACAACTTCCTGTTTTGGTTTCCTGTGTTTAGTCTAAAGGAGGGGATAGAGGGATCTTTCTTGTTTTTTTGCGGGGAGGGGAGGGGGGGCGTCATCAGACACTTTTCCAGAACTCTTTCATTTCCTGTGTCCCATCATGTATGGCAGCGAAGCCACAGGAAAGCCCACTGTTTGTGTTGGGGCGGACCTGATGATAATCTACCGAGAAGGGTGTGATTGCTGGGCGGGAGATGATTTTTGTGTTTTTTTTATTTATGTGTGTGTGTGTGCCTGTGTGTGTGTGTGTGTGTGTGTGTGTCTGTGTTACTGTGTGTGTGTGTGTATGCATGCAAAATATGTCTTAGATTGTGAGACAGATAGAAAGGGAGATTAGGACTGTGTGGGTGTATAAGTTACTAAAGTGTCAAGCCAGTATAAAGTGTGCCAACCGTGAAAGCATGACACCAAGTAAAAGGAATGCCATTGATGTCAAGCGTGGCCAAACCCACATGTACCTTGGCTGAACCTCTCCTATCACTCACAGGCAGGCTGTCAATGAAGAGGTGGTTTCATCAGAGCCAAGGACTACTCTAAGTCATCAGCCATTTCCCCCCCTTCCTTCTGTTGTATTGCCGTCCCACAAGTTCAAACACAGTCACTTTATCAAGTCCACGATGGAACATAAATACCCTCCCAGACCTACATTCCTGCCTGCAGCCATTGTGCATGTGTGTGTGTGTGTGTGTGTGTGTGTGTGTGCCCATGTGGTTCTAGGACATCAAAACAATGTATTAAGAAGGCATCTCACAAATATCCAGTTGATGGTTAAAAAAAGAAAATAAAAAGAAAATCAATAGCACTGAGAAATGTTTGTCCCTATTGTATACGTTTTGAGGCCGCAACATGGTGAAAAGCATTCCGAAAATCTCACACGCCGGAACACTTGCACGGGTGTTATAAACGGCGGGACTGTAGAAGAGAAAAAAAGCGTGAAGGCCGAAATTAAAATTGAGGAACGAAGGAAAGGGACAAAGAAAGAAAGAAAGAAAGAAGGAAAGAGAGAGCATGCATGAGAAAAGATAGAGGGAAGGCCTTAGCGCTAGACAGAGAGACAGGGCTAAGAAGAGCCCTAATCATGATGTAAGGTCCTCTCAGGCCCTGAGAGCTGGAGGTGAGGAGTGTGCTGGTGTCCCCGCGTGTGTTTCTTCTGAGATGAGGTCAGCTGTGAAATATGGTGTGTGTGTGTGTGTAATGTGGCTCGAGTGACTGAGAGAATTAAGAGCATGTATTCATGGCGCGCGTGTGTGTGTGCATGTGTGTGTGTGTGTGTGCGTGTGTGTCTGTGTGTGTGTGCCCAGTAACACTGCCACAGCCCTGCGCTTTGTTACGGCGCCGTATGAATTCATTCATGAGGTACCCTTCACGTGTCACATGTTGAAAGCGGAATCACCGCATGGGTCCGCATGTGTGTGTGCATATCGGCATACACTATATGTATTCGCTTTATAGTAGGTGTAAGATCTTTGAATAGGATGTGATTTAATCCTTACTCAAGCCATGTGTCTGTGTGTGTGCACGCGTGCGTGCGTGTGTGTGTGTGTGCGTGTGTGCCTGCTTGCAACACAAACACAGAAAACTGATAGCATCATTTAGATATGCGGAAACTGCTGGTACCACGCACAAACACACACACACACACACACACACACACATATCCAGGCAAGTGTGAGATCTCGTGTAAAGTTATTAGCCTGACTGACTGCACTCCTGGTTTCCACTTGTCTGCCCTAGTTGCTGTGTGTTAGAGGGGGGTGTGGGGACCTGGCCGCTCAAGGAGAGTGGAAAAGCTTGCACACATACGCACACACACACACACACACACACACACACACAGACCAATGACATTGACTTGTCCTAACGTCTCACCACTCATGTGAAAGATGCTGCTTTGAAATAAGGTGTGTGTGTGTGTGTGTGTGTGTGTGTGTGTGTGTGTGTGTGTGTGTGTGTGTGTGTGTGTGTGTGTGTGTGTGTGTGTGAGAATTTGAGTGAAGTTGTTGCTGCAGGTTCACTGCATTTCAGTGTTCCAGTAGGTCTATACTTTCACATATTATATATGTGATGAAGACGCTGCTTTATCAGTTGTAAACATGTAGAATGCCAGGAGGAATATTTAAGTGTGCCTTTATCGCGCATACATTTTGTCAACAGAGAATAAACAAGGTCCAAGCACATTTTTTAGAACAAATGTCCATTATCAAATAATCATCATTCTATCAAATTTATTTTCATATCATTATTTATAGTGTATAAATTAGTATAATATTAGGATTTTGCAGCTAATTATGAAATTGCACAATATTTCAAGCATATTTCAGACCTGAATTCTCCTTGGTTCACAGTGCGTGTATTTGTGTGTTTGTGTGTGTGTGTGTGTGTGTGTGTGTGTGTGTGTGTGTGTGTGTGTGTGTGTGTGTGTGTCTTTATAAGCACATAAAATGTACCGTGGGAGTGATGTCCAAAGCCTGGGGTGAGTATCCCAGGGACAGCCTCTCATAGTGTTCTACAAGGTTGGAAAGGTTTACTTTGCTGAAGATGTTTAGTTTGCTATCAGTGTTTTTTTTCCAAAACCCTCTCTGAAGAGTTCTCTAAAGATAAACCTCCGTACGCATGCCTTAGATGGACTCAGCCCTTAAAAGGCTGAATCTGTGTTTGTGCAGTGCATGCCGGTGAGATGACTATACGATGGGCTTGAGTCAGATTTCAGCAATCATCATTATTAGAAAAATGAAGTGGAAAAAGAAACATCAGCAAGAGTATGAATATAAATGAAAAATAGCTGAATAATATGCCTTTCTGGTGAATCATGTGATTCAGCTCATGTCCACATGTTACACACCACTTTACATACCTCTGGCCACACATATTTATAGATTATAAAATATAGTTTAATATAACAACTGAAATGTTAAGATTGGTCCAGGCCGATTTTAAAAAGTGAAAGACAACATTTTTTTAAAACAAAGTATACAAAGACAGTGTAGCACTTAGGAATCAGCTTGAAAACTTTAGCTAAATCTTAAGGTACGTCTTGTAAAGGACATCACATTAAGAAGGCTCTGAGAAGAAAAAACATGCCCTGCTGTTGCAAGCGTTCAGCTGTACCGTCAGCAACAGTGTGTACACACTCCAAGAGACGCTAACGCTCCAACACAGGGCTGCCCGTCACACACCTTGTGCCGATACACACACAGTGTGTGTGTGTGTGTGTGTGTGTGCTGAGGGACGTGAGGAGAGGCTAGTCACAGGAAGTGAGTGGTGCGAGCAGGACAGACACAGCGCTTAGTCATGCATGGAGAGTGCTCCCCCTCTCCTCCCCCTAGCCTCCTCTATCTCTCCATCTTTCTCTCCCCCTCTTTCTCTTGCCTGTTTCTATCCATCTATCTCTGGGATTGTCATAGCAAGTCTACTCAGCTCCCAGAGGGCAGCCCAGGGAGCCCTGTCCAGTCCATGTCCATCTCCTAGACAGGCCACAGGGGCCCACTAAACAGTGGAGAGAAGGGTGTGTGTGTGTGTGTGTATGTGTATGTGTGTGTTGGGGGGGGGGGGGGGGGGCAATTCCACTCTGGACCTCTTGGTATGTCAGTGTTGGTGCCAACTTGTCTTAGCTATCACCCTGCCACTATTACCACACCACCACCATCCCTGTTCAGACAGGACACATTCATCTGCATTCAAAAGTTCCTCCTTGTTGAAAGGACTGAAAGCACTGAGAATTAGAGAGGAGGGGTTCGGAGTGAGGGCGAAAGTGAGGTTACATAGAGTGGAGTGAGAGAGAGAAAGAGACAGAGAGAGAGAGAGAGAGAGAGAGAGAGAGAGAGAGAGAGAGATGGAGTTTGATGATTGTTTTTTTCTCTCTCCTCGTACCTGAGTAGTAGTGTACAGTATTTGTCTATTGGTGTGTATTACTACACGTCCGCACCATCTTTCATCAGGCCTGATCGCATCCATTGCCTGCTCATTTCATGTAGACTTCCGCCGCCTGCTCTATCCCCGACCGGAGAGAACATCGTGGTTTGATTTCCATAATTGGGACGTCTCAGGAGTGAAAGTGTACACTTCTGTTATGGAAAAAGGAGCTCAGAAGGCCAAGCTGGACAGGACTGTGTTGACGTTTGCCAAGCAATGTTATCCCTACAATATTACTACGCACAATTTTACCCATTTTTGAATTACTGGTAATTCCCCACTTAAAATGTTTTGTAATCCGGGCAGACTCCTAGGAAACACAGGTCTGTTTATATACTCTAATACACATTTAATTTTGGAATGATTAAGAGCCTGTATATGTTATTGTATAATGATGTTTCCATAATGTATTAGCTATTCTGCTGTACAGATATACTTTCACGAGGGTGATGTAGTCTTTAAAAGAGCGCTATTGGTAATACCAGGACATAGAGGAGCAGTCCTGTTATTTCGGTGGTGGTGATAATGTCAGCGGAAGTATTTACGGAACTTGCAATAATTCTGGGAGTGGTATGACAGGTGTGGTAAATAAATGCTTGTTCCAGGTGGTAATGCGGTTATGTTGGAAAGACTTGACGTTACACAAGTTCATTCATTTCTGCTATACAGACAGCATCAAGTCTGTTCGTTACCCAACAGCCCAACAGTTGCCAAAGTTGAATAGGTTATTTTGCAGATCTAATTTCCACATTTTGGATTTAACTGCCTTAGAGTCGTTAGACCTGTTTGTATAGCTACGTCTCTGTGCCACACCCTGTGTCACAGTTCAAACTGCTGATGCTTTTTCTACACCAAAAAAGGTGGCTTCTCATCATGCTATTGAGACGTACTGTAGCTTTAGAAAATCATTGTGTTCCCTGGTCCAAATGTAGTGTAATGGTAAGAAGTTATCTCCAACAGATGTGGTTACTCTCTTTACCCTTTACAAATATATAATGACTACAGTAGGTGATAGGGGTGCAAATAGTAACATTATTGCAATAATTGAGACCCTAATGAATGCACTGCCATATGAAATTGAACCAAATCATGATATAGGCCTCAGTTCATAGTTCTTGACTAACAGGGTGGTAGCAGTCTTTGTTCTAGCACTAATATCAGAGCCAACACAAACCTCTCATTACTTTAAAATGAACGCACCAGTCTTAGAACCTTCTTATTTTCACTCTAATGAGGTTTTCTTTTTAATCCAACATTGGTATAAATAAATAAAACATTTGAATCAAACATTTAACTCTGTGATCTCTTACCCAGAGACTGTTTAGATGAAGTCCCCTGCTGAGTGAAACTAACTATTCTGCCACATTCCCAAAGGCGCTGTGCTGGGCTAAGTCTGAATGCCCCGGATTCTGCTGCTATGCTATTTCCATGTACTTTCACTCTGTAGGCCGTCAACAGTGGCAATTAAAAATACAATGGATTTTTTATTATTATTATTTCAACTTAAAAAAAAAAAAAAAAAAAAATCAAAGCTTAGTGTAATGCTCTTAAATAGTTTCTGTAACTGAACATAGGTACACACACACACACACACACACACACACACTTGCAGACTCATACTCACACACATGTGCGCACGCACACACACATGCATGGATGAATGCATTTTCCACGCTAAAGTCTGTCTTTCATCCCACAATGCCTGATTTTCGGAAGCTTCCATAGCAACAAGGAGTGATTGGTGTGACTTGGCGAGGTGCACTCCAGCGGCGTGCCCACAGCACCGCGTGAGGGTCCTCCTGGAGAGCTCTTCTGCCCCTTTCACATGTACAAGTGTTCAATTGAAGGTCAAGCTTTGGGGCAAGGGGAAATGAAGCTTGTTAAAATTGGGGTCATTGTTGTAGAAAGTAACAGGGTCAAAGACATCCCATTGCATTCCCTTTGTGTTTAAGAGATTCCCAGGATCTGGGCCTTTTTTTTTTTTTTTGTCTTATGTACACCTGGAAACTTTAAGATTTCCGTCATGTAGCTGTAACAGTCAGACACCAACCTCAGTATACGAATCCATAATGTTCATGTCTGATGAATAACGCTTAAGATGTGCTTACAACATCTTATTTACTCCTTCGATAATCTTCACACATAATACTGCGTCAAAATTTCTAGTGCATATTCTTCTTTTTTTATTATGTTAATAGGAAATTATGTTTAAGCATACATGCAAACTGTGCAAACAAATTATGTTCACTCTCTGCTTGACCATACTTATTTCCAGTATTTTAACCGCATGTATAAAAGGTTACTGTTTTGGTCATATGTAGATATGAAATATACAGCAATATCCATACTGTATTCATATACTGTATTCTACACCATACAATTTCAAGGAGTGCTCAGTTGCCCTGAAAATACATTCATTGTCTTATTTTAAAGTCATGCTACCTGTTAGTATGCTTATTACTGCTCTGGTTGTTATTAAGTCTAAATAACAACAGATGTTAGCTATGTATTACGGTCTATTACCATCAGCAGTAAATAAACTGCAGCATTGAAGCCTATAGCCTATCGATAGTGCAGCTGGTATATGTTCACCATAGGACAAGGACTAGGCTATAGCCCTGAATTATTCAATTCGTTTTATAATCTAAAACCAACAGAGTTTTGCGCGTACATTCATTAAGCTTACCAAGACATGGATAACCCTTAAATTATTTCAGATAAAGCATCGTGATAGACATAGTGATCGGGCGCAGCGGGGGAAAACACTGGCTCTCTACATCCGACACTGCAAAGGGGGAGATTCTCTGAGCCTCTTGCTCGCAGTCTGATTGTATAAATAAATATCCCGGACCCGTTCGTGCACTGAAAACCACCATCACCTTTCGTGACCATACATCGTCAAGAAATGTTCTTTGACGTTAATTTAGCCATGCGGAACTGTTTTTTCTGTTTGTAGACTGCGTGTCTGTGCGCGAACCGTGCCGTAACGCGATCTCCCCGTGTTTGAGCTCGCTTGTGGTTGGTAGGGTCCTTGGCAGTTACACATGTGTGCTTGTCACTTTGAGACCCTTCGCTTGGGATTTTCGGCTTTCTCTGCACTGTCCTCTGTCTGCGGACATCGTCAAAGGCAAGCTTCTGCCCCAAAATTGCTTGTCAACATCACTGTCACATTGGCTCGATGTTAGAGTGTGTGGGACTATCGTCTCTCTCTGTTTCTCTTTCTCTCTAGCTGGAGTCGGAGCGCAATTGAGGGAGAATTGTTTTGCAGTTCGACTCTTTCATTAAGAAACAGCCAGGCATTCTCAGAAGTTGGAGCATCGTTTGGCGAAGTTTTACCATCGTCTCGGGACAATAGGATGCTAAGCGGTGCCTCAGCAGGTAAGGTGTTTTAATGTTTTAGCTGTGGCTGGGATACATTACCTTGAGTACAGATTTGCTCTTCACCAACAGCGATAAACCACAATTAATTCAAGTGAGGCTATATTGTTGGGCTCTTTGGCATAGATTTATATTTTAAATCCGTTTCAAATTAAGGTATAGGCTACCTGTCACTGGCTTTATTATCATTAACGCATTATACATTAGCCTAAATATTGCGCGGTGTATTCTACTATGGTATTATTAGAAGATAGTAGTAATGTAATAAAACCTAAACAATACATTTGCACACGCAATTCTGGAAAGCCTTAAAGCATATGCAAAGGCATGCAAACATTTATTTAGTTGCTGTTCCCTCCTCCTCGGACTTTGTCAGTTTTATGTTGGGTTTAATTGCCGACACAAATATGAGGTTGTGCACAACTCTATCAAATCCTATTCCTAACTGTTGGATTTATAAGATTCGTAATTCATTGTAACCTACTGTAACGTGCATGCCACCTTACTCGAGGGTACAATCTAAACGGATTGAAGCAATTTATGATGAAATGGCAAGTTGGTTTGAACGATATTCGCATTTGGGCACTCTACAGTTAAAAGTAGTAAGAACAACCAACATTCAGTTATTACAACTGTGCCTTATGTTGCTTTAAAGAAACGAGCGTCACGAAATCGCCTAACTGTACAAAGCTTGCCTTTTGCTGGCTGTAAACGCGATGTCCGGGTGACTGTGCCTCGTTTTGTTTTGCTTTTGCATGGCCGTCAATATCTTCGCTGGTACCATAAAACGGTCCCTTATACATGAAGATGAGCATCTGTGGCCCCTGAAAGAATATCTAAACATTTCCAGCTTTGGTATATTGGAATTAAATGTGCCTGAACAAAATCTCAGAGGGCTACAAAGCAGTGGCGTTCTCGTCTTTGATAAGGAGGACAGAGCGCCAACAACCGGTTCACTTGTTCTCTCGCGCACAGATTACATAGATTTAGAATGCGGTGCTTCAGTTGGACTCCGCGTGCCCGGTATCAGATTTGAGATTTTCTTTTTTTTTCTCCTTTTTTTTTTTATTTTTTTTTTTTAGAAAATGCTTTGAAATCTGTCCAAGACTGTCGTACTCTACATAACGCATTTACTACTTTTGGCGCACATTCACATCCAGTGTATTATTACCCACAGACTGAATGAATTAAATTATCTAGAATTACAGTAAAGAATATTTCTGATTGTATACTAACATACAGTATCATCAATTAGTAAATCAGCCAAGTTGACCATATAAATGCCATTACATTTTGATAGTGTCATTTTGGGGTGAACTAAACATATTTTGTGGATGGCCAGGTTATAGATTGATTTGTGAATTTACAGCATTGGCAAATTTAAAATGTTGCTGTGTAAAGTCTGAAATGTAGTAGCCTGTAAAGGATTTATTTGAGCGATCTGTGCAGTTGGGTGTATTTCAGCTAGTCTGTTGTATTTTGTCACATGCACTTCAACATAGTAGGCTACACATGTTTCACCATCAAGTTTGGGAAGGTCTATTCAACAAATTGCCATTACACTGTAGATTATTTTAAAATTGGGCAAAGGCTTATGTGATCCTACCTTGGCCGAATTCTGAAGTCTGAAATAGCTGGTCAGGTGGCCCTACACCTGAACAATGCCCTGTGATTATATGAACAAAATGTGACATGGTATGCCATACTGTACCGTCAATCAAAAGGGGGGAAAAAAGCACTAACACGCACACACACACTCACACACACACACACACACACACACACACACACACACACACACACACACAGGGCTCACATAGCAGCCCATACATCGTAGCTGAGGGAAATGGAGCCGAGGTATCTGCATGTTCTGTAATTGTGCTGAAAACTGAGACAGGAGATAGAAGTTGCTGAAAGATTCCTGGATCATCCTAAATGGGCTTTTTGTTTAAGCATGGCAGCATAGGCTTATACAAGGCAGGGCAGGTAGGGTATGTAGCAAAATAAACCTTTGCAGAGGAAAAAGAGAGAAAAAGTAAGAGTGTGTGTGTGAGAGGGCAAATACACAACCTATTATTTGACTGGGAAAACAGCTCCCATTTATTTACACGATTGCATTTCTTCTCTCCCACGTGTGCCTAAAATTACTTATCTGCTTTCTGGATTTAAGAACAGCTGTGAAAAATCCCTCTTTCAGCCAAATGATTCTACTTTTACTCGCTATGTATCAGTAGAACTATGTCTGCGACTATTTTATTTCTCTTTTATTTGATTTCTCTTTTGTAGGAGCCGTGTGTGTGTGTGTGTGTGTGTGTGTGCGTTGGAGGGAAGCTACCTATAACAATCTTAGAATGACTACACACTATGCATTCTTCACTATGACGGGTTGCAAGCAAGCACACGTCCCACGCCTGTCCCAAAAACCCGCCACTCGTCTGAAACTGTTTCAGTTGGATGTTGTCTTTTCTTCCTTTGCATTTTTGTGCTCTTTTCTGAAGTCTCTCTCCAAATGTTGAATAGTGAGGTGCGATGTGTCATTTGTAACAAGTGTGGATCGTGTGACAGTTTTCTGCGCAGGCATTATCTTTATGAAACACCCCTCCTAATTCAGATAAATGTCGGGGAGAGGGGTTACAGATGGACTGTAGGGGATATTGCAGGCTCAGGGCGCTGGGGTGGGGGGGGGGGGGGGGTTCTGTGGGAAAAGGATGGATTCATTCGGAGTGCACTTGCAAGTAATCCATTTCTCCCTCTTGCTTTGCTCTCAGGACTCTCTACACCCCCCCCCCCCCCAACACACACACACACACACACACACATACACACACACTCACGCACGCACACACGCTCAGGAAAAAAAATATGGAGAAAAAAAATCAGATTTTATTATTTCACATTAGCTGACGGGTGATTGATAGGGACATTTTAGAGCCCTGAAGTATCATTTGTTTGCTGAAAAGATGCAATGATTTTTTTTTCTCCCTGGGACCCCTTTGACAGCCCTTGCGGGTTGGGTGGAGGAGGAAGGAGGAGGGGGGGAGTTGGGATTTAGGGAACGGGTGCGTTCCAAGCCACGGCCCTAATGAAGAGGGCTATCATTTGTTACCGTGGTGACGTTGATAAGGTAGTGTGCAGCTTGCTCCATCTTGACGATGCCATGGGGCTGGGGGCAAATGTAAGTGAATTGGGGCTGGGGGGGGGGGGGGGGGGGGGCGCTACGCCTCTAATGGCTTTCACTCGGCGCTATTTGACAGACAAACATGAAGATGAGAGACATGATTACATGTGGACCCATCCGTACTGTATGTGTTCTTGAACCATCTTCAACTTAAATTTGTATCAGGCCTGCCCGATTATTCACCAGCAATTATGTTTGACCCATGGCAGAATCACAGATTTCATTTAAACTGTTTTTTTCCCCTTTTTTTTAAAAAAAAAAAGAGCAGTTGTGTTCTGGTCTTTCACATGAGTGATGGCTGCCAGGTTTTTAGCAATTTGATTCAGAATGAGAGATGTCTGTCGTCTGGTACAGTTGGCCGCTGATTATTCCACTGAGTGGCGACAAGCGGGCTGGCTTATTTGGATACGGCGGTTGTTCTTTTCATGGTGGTTGTAGGCAGATGCACCAAGTTGTTAAATGCAGTGTGTGATCCGTGCCGCAGGGATCCTCCGCTAACGCCATACTGGGCTTAGGATGGCGTGTAACTTTTCACTCTCATCTTCACTCATGCTGAAAGTACCAAGTCTCTTCTCTCTCTCTCTCTCTCTTTCTCTCGCTCTCTCTCTCGCTCTCCTTCTTTCTCTCTCTCTTTCTGTTGCTCTCTCTCATACTCACTCTCTTGCTAACACCAGTCAAAGCTCATTGACTTGAATGCACATGCCCATTGATGTCACTGCCTGGCTGCTCTGTGCTGTTCAGTCCGATGTGTGTTCCGTATTCACAAGCCTGTGCGAACGCTGCCGCCACCGCGGTTGAACACTATATGTTCTAGAGTGCGTGGCGCTTCTTCGCCGGGGGGGGGGGGGGTCAAAGGTGAACTGTGTTTATGGTTTGTTTTTGAGCATCCCGGTGGTGGTGGACACAGAGGGAGCACACGTGACAGGAGCATGCCCACTGTAGTGGAGGACAGCTGGGAAGCGTACGCGGGTGTGCTGGCGCTATGGGGGTCTAGAGGGTGGCGTGTTATTAAGCTTGAGTGGCCCTCTCTCGCGGACGATCACACACCACCCCGTCCCCAGCCTCCTCGGCTTCGCTCACACACACACACACACGCTCGCTAAAACACTCGTGATTCCGCCACTTTACCGGGCAGCGTCCGCTTGCCCCATCCTGCCTCCCTGGACTGGGGCTGATGCAACGCTTTCAGAATGTGCTGGTGATTGTGATTATAATGGAAATGTTGGCCCTCGAGGTGCCCCTCCTCTCTCTGCTGTTGGCTATGGTACCCCCCAACCTCCCTCTCTCTGTGTCTCTCTCCCTCTCTCTCTCCCTGTCTCTCTCTCCCTGTCTCTCTCTCTCTCTCTCTCTTCTCTCTCTCTCTCTCTCTCTCTCTCTCTCTCTCTCTCTCTCTCTCTCTCTCTCTCTCTCTCTCTCTCTGTGTGTGTCTCTCTCTCCCTGACACCCAACCTCTTGCTGATTACAAGCCTTTTATTTTATTTTTTTTTTCAATTCCAACCCATGGCGAACCTCTCTGAAATCTATGGAAAGATATGGCATGGAATAGCTCAAAGGAGATTAAATACACACAGGAGGGTGCTTTCACTTACATACACACGTCGTACACACACACACACACACACACACACACACACACACACACACACACACACACACATCCAAAACCTGAAACACACTTATAATCAAGGATTTGAGTGTATG
>NC_084995.1:18177364-18187364 GCF_963854185.1 Sardina pilchardus | reverse complement strand
GGTACTTGTTAAAGTGACGGGCCTAACCAGAAAGGAATTTGCTTGATGGATGAATTTCGTCTGTCTAATGGATGCTAGCACTTGAAAAATGAAAACATCGATCCAGCCCCGGAGTTTCCCATCCTCCTAATGAGAGAGAGAGTTCGAGGCAGGGAAGGAGAGGGGGTCTCACAAAAGATTTGGTGGACATGAAAAGCTCTCTTTTTTTCTCTCTGGTTCCTCGCTCTCCTTCTCTCTATCTTTTTCCCAGTGTTCTGTCCCTCTCTCCCTCTCTCCTTCCCTCCCTCCCTTTCTCCCCCATCTCTTAAATGATACGTGGCACATATGGGTATATACTGCCTTCGTCACAGTTGAATGGCAGTCTTCCTGGTCTTATAAAGTGCAGCTGGAGGACACCATTTCCCATGTGTCATTGCATGGGTTTTCCAAAATGAATGTGCTTTTCAGGTTTACCCACGGCCATTTGGCCAGAGCCAACTTTCAACCCTAGCCATTGTTCTAAAAAAAAAAGTGTACACATTTTTATTTTTCCTTCTAGTTGCCATGGACACACAAGCATGCATTGCACGTAAGATTTTTTTCTCTTTCTTTTTCATATTATTGTGTTACACACAATTACATCATTATTATTATTTAGCAAGAGGTTCAATCAAAACACGACGCTTTTGTGCTCATGCAAAATCAGAGTCATATTATGTTTATAATGTACGCATCAAAATAATTATCTGAAAATGTGAGGTGCTAAAATCTCCATCTGATCACAGTCAGTGGTTGCCGTCGGTCACGGTATTTGGCCCAACCTTTGATCTGTCGTCCAGGAATTGATTAAAGCCCCATCTCAGCGCTGCATTGGTGGCCATTGATTCAGCATTCTGCTGTTTTGAGCAAACATTGCTCCGCAAGGCTGTGCGTCGGACGCTAAAGCCTGATGTCAAACAGCTGCCACGGACACGACCTTCACGCAGCCCGGCTTGGGATTGTTAAATTGTTGCCGTGTACAGTCCTTTGGGTTATTTCGCAACATATGTTTTTGGTATAGTACAACCCTGAAGCAAGTAGGAAAAAAAGCAACAACTGTATTGACAGCTGTGTGTATTGAAGGTAAAGGGTAGTGACTAATAGCGAAGTTGTTGGAGTGTTTAGTTATTTCTTTTCAGTCACATCCCCACCTAATAGAACAGAGCTGTGCATTGTGAAGCCGATGTACTGCATGTGTGTGTCTGTGCGTGCATGCGTACGTGCGCGCGCGTGTGTGTGTGTGTGTGTGTGTGTGTGTGTGTGTGTGTGTGTGTGTGTGTGTGTGTGTGTGTGTGTGTGTGTGTGTGTGTGTGTGTGTGTGTGTGTGTGTGTTCGGTACTGTGCTGTATAATCAGTGCAGTGTTGCACTGGTAATTGAGAGAGCAGATGTTTGGGTAGGATTGTACCTAATAGAGGCAGCCAGTAAGGTGATGTCCAGAGCCTAGAGGTGTGTGTGAATGTCACACACACAAACACACACAAACACACACTGGTATATGCACAGACACACACATTCACACACAGACGCATACATCCACAGACACACACACACACGCACACACACACACATACAGATACACATTCACACACACACGCATACATCCACAGACACACACACACACACACACACACGCACATAGTCGCACAAACACACACACATACACACACAAACTCCCACACACACACACACACACACACACACACACACACACACACACAAACACACACACACCTCGCCCCCTCACACTTCAGCACACTCGGTGCTCTCATGGCACTGTGTTAATTAATCTGTATTAGAGGACCAGATTGTGCTCTCGTTCTCCCCCTCTTTTCACCCCCTTTCCCTCTCTCCCTTCCTCCTTCTCCACACTCTATCCCCCCATCCTCTCTCCTCATCCACCCCCCGTCACTGTCTCCATCTCTCTGCTGGTTCAGCGGACACCATCCGTGGATGACAGTTATGAGACGCCACACTACATCAGGTGTGTGGGTGGAGAAGGGTATTTGGGTGCTGGTGTGTGTGTGTGTGTGTATGTGTTTGTGTGTGTGTGTGTGTGTGTGTGTGTGTGTGTTTGTGTGTGTGTGTGTGTGTGTGTGTGTGTTTTTGTGTGTGTATGTGTGTGCGTGCGTACGTGTCTGTGTATAAACAATTTCCATAACTCAGTTTGCTGCAGAGGCCTTTCCATAAGTCTGTAATTAAACATCAATTTACATGTTATTGAAGTTACATGTTTCAGTCATTCATTTGCATCAACCACCAATGAAACCACTGAAAGAATCTAGCACCAAAAAAAATGAAAGCGTATTAACTCTGCTTGTAAACAAGAAACCTGTGTAAGCTATAACAAAGTCATGCTTTAGCTTGCCTCTGCACAGACAATGATCTGTCCTCAGACACATGAAATGCTAGTTAGTCTGTGTAAGAGTAGTGTGTATAGCAGCTGCCAGCTAATCTAACCTGTGTGCACTCACACGTACTGTACGCGTGTGCATGTGTGTGTGTGTGTTTGTGCATGTGTATGTGTGTGTTCCCATGTTGAGCTTTTAGGTTGCACAGTGTTGACCTCTATCACTCTCAGCCACCACTCCCCCCCTTAGCACACACACACACACACACACACACACACACACACACACACACACCACACTCACTCACCCACCCACACCACACACACACACACGCACACACACCACACTCACCCACCCACACCACATACACACACACACACACACACACACACACACACACACAAACACACTCACCCACCCACACACCACACACCCACCCACACCACTAGGCTCCCGCCCAACCAAAGACCAACAACAGCAGCCGTTAATTTGATCTGGCCGCCTGTGAGGTGACACAGGCTGGCAAACTGCATTTGCGTTAATGGCAGCCAAGCACAGGGGCCCAGTGGAGCGGCCGTGCGCTGGCCCCGTAATGAGGAAATGGGCCCCGTCACACATTTGCATCCCCCTCAAAGTGCACACAAATGTGATTACGGCAGGAGGAGGCTCGCGGCGCTCGCCGACTCCTCTCCCAGGGATGCGCTCCGTGATGCCAATCGGCGTTGGGCTAACACACACTTACACACACACACACACACACACACACGCGCGCGCACACCTGTTGCTGTCGCCAGGGTCCGAACAGACGCCGGGCATACGCGACACGCAGAGTCGTCTTTTAAACTTGGGCGACCTTGCAGGTGCTGTAGGGCTGGAGAAGAAGCAGACGGAATGTGCTTCCCTGTCTGCAGACAAAACAGTAACATGACAGCTCGAGACAAAAGCGTGTCTATTCTGTAGTTGTCAAGCGCTCGTCTTGTTCTGGTTTTAATGAAACCAGAGGAACCGTTGCAGTGCCCTCGGAGGGTGTTTGTTTGAGCCGCTGAGGTGCATGGCCCAGATGCACGCTACATGAGCTTTTATCATTAGTCATGTTTGTGGTTGGCAGGTGCCCATTGGCACATCTTTAGACGTCTCCGTGCGGTGCGGTGCGGTGAAAGGGCTTGGTTGTTTCTGCAGGAATAGGTCGACTCTGGAAGCAGAGTGTATCACAGCGTGTAGGATTTACCACAGATGTGGCCAGTCTACATTTCTGTTTTCTTTTCTTCTCTTTTCTTCTCCTCTTCTTATCCATCCTCTTCTCTTCTTTTCTAGTCTGTTCCTTTACTCTTCTCCTCTCTTCCTTCATCCTTTCTATTGCCTGTGTTGGGAGTCTTCATTTCAGTGACAGCCTCTCGCTTGCACCTGACCTGACCGCAGAGCTTCTCCGTCAGGTGTCCCTCTTTGCAGATCGCACCCCGAGTGGGAGAGGAGCGAGGCCTGCACATGCCATTCCTGATGGAAGTCATGCTTCTGCACATTCCAATGTAATGTCATGCAGAATTGAACTGCTCGCCATGGCCTTGTTATTGCTGAGAGTGATTGTGAGAGAGCGCAAGAGAGAGAGAGAGAGAGAGAGAGAGAGACAGAAGAAAGTAAGCGACAAAGTAAGAGGCAGGTGATCTCTCTTCCGAGGCTTTTATGTAGCCCTGGCTGAAGGACAGACAGTCAGCCATTCAGGCCCGTGTGTGTGTGTGTGTGTGTTTCGCTTTCACACGCAGAGATTTCTCCAACTCTTCAGCTGCTTCATGTTTGCGACAAACAGCCTCAAGGAAACTTGGCTCACTGGTTTAATTGCAAACAGCTTGTTTGTTTTAGTACTTATAATAACCGATTATAAAAAAAAAACATACAAGCAAAGGATGCGGCAGCCACAAAAATACATTTTAGCCAAATAAACAAATAAACATGTAAATCTGGTAAAAAAAAAATAATGTCTTTGTATATCAGCCTTGCCTTGCCTCTGGGTACTGCGTGAACAGAACCCTATGTAATTATATGTGTTACACTGACACTAACCCATCTTTACCCTCACATTACATTACATCTGTTTTGCAGCCTATATGCTACCAGCCCCGCTTCTTAGATGTGCCCCTTTCGCAAGGGCTGGCGATGCTTTGCTGGCTGTAAAGCCCAAAAGCAGAATGCTGTGATATATGTTGTTGTCTTTGGAGCAGCGGCTGGCCCAGTCCCACAACGCTTTAAAATAGTGTCGACATCAACATTTTTGCATGTTGTTCTGTTTTTGTTTTTTTCTTCTCCCCCCCCCCCTTCCTTTGGTTTAGTTTCGTCTTTTGTTTCCTTGTTCTGTGTGGTTTTCCCAGGGGATGCGTTGACATTTGGAACAAAGTAAGCCTGGCCACTTGGGCCGGCCAGGATGGTAATTAAGCGGCTTGTCTGTCATATCAGCAGGAGTGTACGACCCTGTAAAAGTCTCCACTCATGGCCTCATCGGCTAGGGGCCTCCGTGTGTGTGTGTGTGTGTGTGTGTGTGTGTGTGTGTGTGTGTGTGTGTGTGTGTGTGTGTGTGTGTGTGTGTGTGTGTGTGTGTGTGTGTGTGTGTGTGCGTGTGCGTGTGCGTGCGCGTGTGTGTGTGTGTACTAAATATATGCATAGTACCATAATATATCTGCCATATATGCAGTAAATATATAAAGGCTCTATGCAAATGTATTTATAGTTCATTGTGTTTTTCAGTGTGGGTGTCTGAACCTGAACCTGAAGCACAGGACTTCTGGAATTCAGGGCAAAGTGAGATTCTAATGTGAACTTTTCTTAAACTTTGCTCTCATGTGAGGTCAGACACACACACACACACACACATACACTCACACTCTCTCTATCTCCTCTCTCCTTCTTCTTCTCCTTCTCTTATGGTCATGTCTTTTTTTTGCTTCTTCTCTTCTCTACTTCCTTTAATTCCATGATTGGTAGCTGTCCCTGTCAACCTTGGCAAATGGATGTACTCCATTATCAAAATTCAATTTTTGGTCCCAATGCAGGGGCCTCTCTCTCCCTCTCTCCCTCTCTCTCTCTCTCTCTCCCTCTCTCCCTGGCTCCCTCTCTCCGGACTGTGATGGGACATTAGATGGACGCGCTCCTTCGCCGGCCTCATAAGCATCTGTTGTGGGAGAGCAAATAGTCTTAATTGCGTTAGGCGCAGAGCTGGCGGAGCATGACTAATGAGTGACAGCCCGGGGCGAGAGCCCTCGCTATGCCACACCAGCACTTTGGCACCTCCGCTCGCCAGCGACTCCAGCTAATGCTCCGGTCCACGGGTTACCCCGACGAACCGGGGGGGTCCGGCACCCGTGCCTCACACACGCACTGTAAGCAGCAGCTATCCGGCAGCGCTAGCTCGCTAACTTTCAGCAAGGCGCTCCGGATTTGACGGGCCCGGTTCCTTCATCTTTTTCCAGGCCACGACAATTAGGTGTGCTCGCCTGTAGCGACAGCACTGAATGCCACGGACTCCCCAAGGCCTGCTGCTCGTGCTACAGGGCGTCTCACTGAGGGCTCGAGCGTGTTTGTGCCGTCTGCGCGTCTCGCTAAACCCCCAGGTGTTGCTGCCGGCTCCCTGTGCTCGGAGCAAATGGACTTCGGCCACCTCTTCGCTGGGACCCGGAGTCACCTGTCGGCCACTTGTCATGTGATGGCTTTATTTCTGTTCGAGATACTGTGGTTAGCCTTGGGAAATGAGTGCAGGGAAGATTCAGCTGGTGTGTGTGTGTGTGTGTGAGAGCGTTCACATGTGTGTATGTAATGCCCTCCTTAATTTGATGCAAAAAAGTTTTTGTACTGTATGTCTAGTTATGTCGCAGTTATTCCAACAGTTATTCCAACAGCAAAGTTGTCGTGTTAGTTTGTGTGTTCGTATTTCGATGAAGATACTATGCACGCGTTTGGTGCGTGTTTTTCTTTTCCGCAGTCTGTTTTGCATAAATTCCTGCGCTCTCCTGTTAGGCAGAGTAGCGGTGAAGAGGGCCGCTCTAATCCAGCAGTGGCGTCACCCCCCCTACCCCCCCCCCCCCCTCTTCCCTGCTCTTCATTCAAGGGTATTTATCCAATCCAGCCCAAGAGAAATGCTCCCCTTTCACCCCCATTTAGCCGCAGAGCACCTCCTACAAATGGCCCAAATGAAATGCCCACATTTAAACACTCGATTCAAACACTCGTCGCTCCTTTTCCCCTCTCTTCTTCTCTTGCCTTGGAGTTTTAGGAAAATAAGCCGCGGCTGTTTAGGCTGAGGCTTGACCCCCGACCCCGCGTCTTTAGTGTGCGTCGCCGGCTCCAGGTCATTAGCGTGAGCGCCGTCCCTCTCCTTCAGCCTTGGCTGAGCCCCTCTGGCCTTCGCATCCATTAATTGTATTTTTGTCCTCCCCTCCGCTTTCTCTCTTCTCTGTTCTCGCCTGACACACACAAAAAATAAGTATTTAAAAGAAAAAAAAACCTCTTTACTGTCTTTAAACAAGTTTTTACTGGCTGGCGCTGGCCGACAGGCCAAGGCTGTTTGGATAGCTGGAGCCTGGTGCCTTTTGTTCACCTGGAAATGAATGTTTCTCGAGTCTCGTTGTAGGTTTCAAAGGCCCAGTGTCGCCCGAGATTAGCTCTGGGGGCCACACACGACCATTGTAGCCGTGAGTCCGTCCACTTGGCAGCGAGTTTAACTGCATTGTTTGCGTCTTTGATGTTGTGGTATGGGAAGGAAGGGTGCTCTTTACCTGTTATGTACCCTTTACCGGGTCTATATGGAAGAATGGGGGTGAGGGTGGAGGGATGGATCGGGCTTTGGTATTCAAACTCCTAATCTCTTTTGGCATCCTGCAGCTTATGGCCAAATCCATCCATCTGTTTTGGATGCTGGAGATGGAGGCTGCATAATTCATAAAGGCAGTTTTATGGGGATGGATATCTCTATCGCTCTGTGTCTTTCTCTTATTCTCGTCCTTAACACACACATACACACACACACGCACGCATACACACAGACACTCACACACACACACACACACACACACACACACACACATACACGCATTCACACAGATGTTTGATAATCTGAATTTGATTAGTTGTAACAAAGGTTGTGCCGAAACTTTTTTCTTCTTCCTCTCTCTCCCTCTCTATCTCCCTCTCTCTCTCTCCTTCCTGCTTAATCCTACTAGTTACAGAGGAAAGGGAAAAGACAGACCCCCCCTCCTTCCTCCCTCCTCCCAAACTTGTCTTTCTTTTCTCCCATCATCCTCTCCCCTCTCCCGAAAAAAGCGCTACGGCAGCGCAGCCGACTTCAAAGGCTCCGTCCAGGTTGGAGAGAGTAATCAGGGCTCCTGCACGCCTCTCTCGGCTCTCTCTTCTCCGGCGGGAGGGAGCTACGTCTCCTTCCCGGCAGCTTTGCCCCTCGCTGGCTGGGAAGAAAGGCTGGGAACGGGAGCGGAGGAACCCGGAGCGCCTCCGCGTCTTCGCCCAGCCTTCATGTCGGCATCACACACACAGTGGCCAGATGGCACAGCCCTCATATTGTTTAGCGAGGGGGAAAAAGTATTGAGGGCGTAAAAAATTGTCAGTTCGATTTGTTTATTTATTTGTTTGTTTATTATTTTATCTTCCCAGTATTTCCGCAACATTTGTTATTTATTTTATGTCAGAATCCGTACAATAACGATTTTCTTTGTTTTTTATTCTACTAATGCTGGGTTCGGTGTGTTTTGTCGCTCAGCCGTTCTGTTTGCGTCTAGTGTTCGTGACAGAAGGGGCAGTTCATGTGTTCCAGCCCGAGCAGAGCGTTCGCTGAATGGCGTGAGCCGGCTTTAGCTCTGGAGGGCTTTGTGTTCTCCCACCTACCGTCTTCAAAGGCTTCGTTTAGCCACAGAACATAGCTGATTCACATCATTTTTATTTATTTATTTTATTTATTGGTCTTAAATATAACTTATTACCACAAATTGTTTTTGATGGAATGTGTTGTGTTAAGCCTGTTTTACTTATGTTTCTTTTCTGTCTTATTTGTGGGTTTTTCCATTGTTATTCTTTATTTCGTCTCCTATTTTTTACTTCCAGTTTATCATTCATATTTGTTTTCCTATGTATGTTACTGTATCGATTTTATTGAATCATTTTATTTTAATGTTTTTTCTACCCTCTTGTTTTATTTAAAGATATACAGTATTTGCTTTTTTGTATGCTGCTCTAGACCAATTAAATGTATTTAATAGATTATTATCATTCTTATTCTTATTATTTGATCCACACTGGCCAGTCTGCAAGAATGTGAGTGTAGTTGTCCAACATAAATGTGTGTTTTGCCCATACCGCCATATCCCCCCCTCAGTTATCGCAATTATTACCCTCCGAACGACCATCTTCCAGAGGCAACCACTGATCTGCTCAAGCCACCATTTACATTTAGGGCCTCGATTAAAAAAAAAAAAAAAAGAAAGAAAGAAAGAAACCATTTCAGAGCCATACTTCTGGTCTCCAGGCCTCGGCTTCGTCTCAACGCCTATACTTAGACATGTTTGACCTTATGAAGATAAGAAAATAATGACCGTAGATCTGCAATCTCCAATTTTCTCTGGATTAAGGCAGGTAATTAAGCGCTCTAATTGCACACTGTTGCTCGCTTAAACACTTGTTATTATAATAATTGCCGCTGGAGTTTTTCCAGAGCTGTGGGTTCCCGCTGTAGCGGCGCGCCTGAAGGATCGGGAGGGGGAAGATTTACAGCGTCGCGCCAACCGCTAGTCTTCACGGCTGTGCAGCTGTGTGCCCCGGCCCTCAGCGGTAGCTCCAGAAATCAGAGAGGGAAGAACAGAGGCTGTCAAAAAGAGGGAAGGAGAGACAGAACAAGAGACAGACAGGCCAACAGATGGAGAGTCGCAGACAAATAGCAGGTAGGAGAGGGCAGCTTTTGTTGACGCGGAGGAAAGAGACGATGCGGATACGGACAGGACAAAAGAGCGTAATAAAATTGTGAGACAGCGTCGCAACGGCCGTACAAAAAGCAGCCCCCGAGAGTCCGGCGGCGCTGACAGCGTTTATGTAATCAAATCGGAGCATCTGGGGCCGAATCAAACTAATTTGGAGCGCGGGACAAAGGCAGGAGGCAGGAGCGGCGTCTTGGTGGCACATTGATATTCTGGAATGCAGGAGTGGCACTGGAACAAGCCGAACCTAACGGGCAGCGCTCCTCAAGACTCGGGGCTATAGGGGGGCACACAAAGGATGCACGCCGCGTGCGCCACAGCAAGGTGATCTCCTGCCCAGGAACAGGCCGAAGGGGGGGTAAGAGAAGGGGGGGGGGGGCAAGAAAGCACCAGAGAAAGGAGAGGAACATGTACAGTATACAGTGTGTACGCTCTCAGAGGAATAGACAGATAACTGGAACATATAGTAGAAAGCTGCATACGTCAGAGATGGGGACACCATAGTATGGAGGTAGATTATATATTGCTCCCGTTCTTCTTTAGCTTTTGACATTTACACGTATTCATTTAGAAAGGAAAAAATGTCTGGCCGACGTCATTTGTAGGTGGTAATGGATTACAGGGGTGGCTGCCGTGTTTGTCTGGATGAAGGAGAAGCTAATTACTCTTTA
>NC_084995.1:18166794-18169664 GCF_963854185.1 Sardina pilchardus | reverse complement strand
CTCCTGTCTGTTAGCTTCAGGGATTTTTCATTTTTTTTTTTTCATTATTATTATTTTTTTTTATTTTTCTTTGGCTCGTGTACAAAACCTGCACATGAAACCACACAGGGCTTGGAGCGGTAAGGGGACCCACGGCTCCAGATGTAAGGTAGAACACTGTCTACGGTTGGGGGCTCCAGATGTAAGGGTAGAGCGCTGTCTACGGTTGGGTCTGGGTTCGGGTGACCGGCTGTAATTGGCGCAGCGCTGGGTCCGGCCGGTGTGGTCATGCTGTGGGCCGATGCGTGGGTGGTTCACGTTTCCACCGTGGAGAAGACCTGTCAATCATCGGCCTCTGATCAGATCCATATGTCCCTGTCATACTTTCCTTACCTCCTCTCTCTCTCTCCTCTCCCTCTCTCTCTCTCTCCTCTCCTCTCTCCCTCTCTCTCTCTCTCTCTCTCTCTCTCTTTCTTTCTCTCTCTTTCTTTCTCTCCCCTCCCTCTCCTCCTCTCTCTCTCCCTCACTCTCTACTCCCTCCCTCCCTCTCTCATTCCTTCTTCCTGCTCTTTCTGTTTAAACTCCATTGTCCATTGTTTCCTTCATATCTACTGTACACGCTCTTTCTTTCCTCCCCAGTCACTGTCCTCTCTCCCTCGCTCTCCTCTGTTCTCTGTATATTCTTCCTGTCCTCCCTCCCCCTCTCCTCTTCATGCGCTCCAGTTATTGCCCCTGACCCTGGACGCTTCCCCTCTGCGCCAGTTCTCACCTCTTATCCTCCTCTTCCTCCTGACGTGTCTGTCTAGGCATTTCTGCCTTGACAGCCCTGTTAGATCTTCCACTATACTACCACTCTCTCTCTCTCTCTCTCTCTCTCTCTCTCTCTCTCTCTCTCTCTCTCTCTCTCTCTCTCTCTTCTCTCTCTCTCTCTCTCTCTCTCTCTCTCTCTCTCTCTCTCTCTCTCTCTCTCTCTCTCTCTCTCTCTCTCTCTCTCTCTCTCCTGGCCTGGCCTAACGACTCCGTGAAACATCATGTTCCTTATGACTTGAGAGGCGCTGCAGCTGGACAGCACAACGAGCCTGAAGTGTATGTCTTACATGCCTACCTGAGACACAGATTACCCACCCTCCCTCTCCCCTTTACACACACAACACACACACACACACACACACAACACACACACACACACACACACACCAAGTGAACATGTCCTCTGTGTGGTCAGAAGCCCTCTGTGTCGATTCAGGCCAAATCAGACGGAAATAAAAGCCCATCCTTCCCCGTCTCCTTTCCCTCCTGCCGGCCGCCCGTCCCGCGCTGCTCTCCTCTCTCTCTCTCTTTCTCTCTCTCTCTCTCTCTCTCTCTCTCTCTCTCTCTCTCTCTCTCTCTCTCTCTCTCTTCTGTCTCCATCCCCGTCTGCGTCTGCGGCTCCCGAGCAGGCCGGCGAGCGAGCGCCTAATTTCCCAGGACAGCGAGGCAGGAGTCATCCTGCTCCTGCTAACTTTATATTTCATTTTACACCTATCGATTGCGCCAGCCTGCCTCCTCCTTCCAGTTTATCATCCGCTGTCTCCTGTGACTCCCGCTGCTCCAGAGTGTCTGATCAGAGACAGCCATGGCCCAGAGTGTGTGTGTGTGTGTGGTGTGTGTGTGTGTGTGTGTGTGTGTGTGTGTGTGTGTGTGTGTGTACGTGCGTATGTATGTGTGTGTGTGTGTGTGTGTGTGTGTGTGTGTGTGTGTGTGTGTGTTGTGTGTGTACGTAACAGCACTTTTCCATTCTGAAGATGGGCAGGAGGAGTGGTGTGTGCAGGCGGGAGCTCTCAGCGCTGATAGCCTTAATCTGGGAGATGCACACTTACATACAGTATATGCACAGACCAACTACACACACACACACACACACACACACACACACACACACACACACACACACACACACACACACATAGAGAGAGTCTTTTGAAATGTTATGATGTTATTTCAAAAATAAATATATTGTAAATATACATCTTCAACAGTATGCTTTTGCACACACACACACAAACACACACTCACACACACACACACACACACACACACACACACACACTCACACACACACACACACTCACACACGCACACATACACAACATGCACCACACTTATACAGATCTTTTCATTCCATGCATCCATCATGCATGCACAATGGCTAGGGAACAGGTTATTTCCGTGGCTTTGAATGCGGGGGAAATTGTGCCTGCATAAGTTGTGCGTGTGCGTTTCCCTAAACCTATTTATGCTGCCTCAGAAGTTTGAAAAGTCATGATATTTTTGTATGCATTGTTCCTCGTGCACTAGCATTAAAGGGGCAAGTGAGGAGTGTGTGTGTGCATCGGTAGTGTTCTCTAACCCCCCTCCCCCCACTCCCCTGTTTCCTCTAAAGGGCACGCAAACAGCCCAGGCACCAGGGCTTGCACCGGAGCTTGAGCGCGGTGGAGGACACAAGCTGTCAGAGTTTTGGGGGAATCAGCGCCGAGCCAGGGACGTGACTCTGCATAAGTGCTCTTTTCTCGGGACTCGGGAGCCATGGAAACGGCCCTCTCCGTCAGTGATTTCCGACAACTCTGAGTGACTCTCCCCTCCTTCGGCTGGGAGACAGAGAGACGCGAGTTAAATGTTGTCAGTCGTACACATACTCTCTCTCTCTCTCTCTCTCTCTCTCTCACACACACACACACACACACACACACAGACAGTACCCACAGAGATAGACAGATTTTATTTCCTTCATTGATCCTGCCTAGAGGTAGTTTTGAACCACGTTTGGCTGTACATGCTACTAGTCAGATGGACTTTACTGATATAAGCCGCACCGTCAGCGGAAACCTAGATAGAACAGATCTTAACAGGAA
>NC_084995.1:18161794-18164294 GCF_963854185.1 Sardina pilchardus | reverse complement strand
CACTCACACTACACACCACACACACCACACACAGAGATGCACACACTCACACGCATAGACAGAAAGACAGGGTAAGTGTTGGCCAGGAAACTGCCAGATTTCCGCAAAAAAAGGGAAAGAAGTGCTCGGGTATCTCTCTGGGGCTTTGATGAGGAGTGTTTATGTTTTTTTTTTTTTTTTTTTTTTCGACTTTCATGCGCTCTGTCTTCATTTTTAATGTGGACCTTTCGTTTGATTTCTGAGATGCCATGGAGCAGAAAACTATGATTAGACACGCTTTGCTACTCTGCAAGTCCCTGTCTCTCCATGTCATCAAATGGCGGACATACTGGGGCAATTGCTCTGTCGCTAGTTTGGAGTTTAACACGGGTTTAAACTCGGTGGTGACGCAAGAAGTCACGTGACGACTTAAGCTCCATTGCTGTGTCATATGCACCTGTGGTTTAACCTGCTGCTGCGTTTTACCTTGATCTCAATTGCTGTGTCTTCAAGGAAATTCAAATCACCCACTAGAGGACGCATTTTTTGCGTGTTAGTCTAATCTCGGAAGGGACATGGTTTTACGATAGACTAAACCATAGTTTGCAGAATAGCTAGATAGGTGACAGTTTACGCTTCATAAACCGACACATACACACACACTGTTGGCTAGTTTGGACTTATTACACAGTAGGCTACAATAAAGGCTACAAGATAGCAGTTGCTTAAGTTGGCAAATGCCTAACTAAAAATGTACAAAGAACGAGTAGGCCTATTCGTAAAATAGCCTAACGCACGGTAGATCGTACCATCAACCCTCGATTATGGTCTTTATTTAGGCTACTTAGGCTGCGCAAAGCATTTATTTGAGGCAGACTTCCAGGCAGGAACTTTTGTTACGTGCGTTTTATTGTGAGACCAGAGAGACATGCGTTTTGTTAGCGGCACCAGGCTATTAAAAGTAGTTTTCAGTTTAGTTTGGGGTTTAATTTACTTTTGGACTGTTTGGTGATGTTGCTAAATGTAGAGACTGATGGGCACTGAAATATTAGGCTATTATATTTGAAGGTTCACTATTAAGTTTCATGTTGTTGAAACGGATTTCCACCCGCTGTTCGCGGGAGGCGCTTTCATTCATTCAATGACTGAATAGAATAGAATAGAATAGAATAGAATAGAATAGATACTTTTTTGATCCCGTGAGGGAAATTCGTTCCTCTGCATGTAACCCAATTTAACCGAATTAGTGAACACACACAGCACACACACAGTGAGGTGAATCACACACTAACCCAGAGCAGTGAGCTGCCTGCCCAACCAGCTCGGGGAGCAGTGAGGGGTTAGGTGCCTTGCTCAAGGGCACTTCAGCCGTGGTGGACTGGTCGGGGATCGAACCGGCAACCCTCCGCTTACCCCCCTGTGCGCTGTGAAACCTTATGTGTAGCCTAACATAGATTGAGGATTTTTTTTTTAAACATAAAAGGTACATTCTAATTTGACCATGCTATGCAGTTAACCGAAATGGTTAGTCTCCACAGTAAGCCCCTTCTTCTATTTGAGCTGCAGCAACGAGTTATTATGCATACAGCCGGCCATCTCGCGGCAACATTGCGAATGCGTTGTTAACTCAAACCATTTGAGCGTTTAGAGCTGTAGGCTAGGTGAACATCAGAAACGGCTATATATTATATAAAAAGAATAGGAATATGATTTGAAAACGTCTGCCCCTATCCGACACACTAACATGCATTTCACAGGCATTAAAGACAGTTGTGACATTATAGCCTACACCGCACAGATGCATTTTGCCTCGTGTAGGCCTGTTTAGGCTGACAAAATACGTAGCCTAGTCCCACATCGATTCGTAAAGGCTGGAATGCGTACGGAGCCATGGAATGTGGGTTTAGTGCCCAGCATAATTTGTCCATAGTTGGGCTGAAGTGTGGCGATTAATAGGCTTATTTTTGCTCCTCCGTGTAATGTTCTATTTAATTTGTGACAATTGATTGACTGACTGATTAAATGTTATAAATAACATACTTGATAAGATTTCAGATTCAGATTCCACAAAAGTAGCCTTGACTATTTCATGATATATTTCAACATTATTTGCGTTTTATTAAAATGTAGCCTACTTTACATTTCCAAAGTGTTTTGGCACTTAGAGCGCATTTAGCCACAAGAGTCATAAAAAGTATCCCGTCAAAATCCTGAAATGCGTTAAGACTGTTGAATTACGACTGCATCTGCTGGGGTAAAACTCGAAACAGCGCACTTCCGGCTTCCAGGCAGTTTAACCCAGTTTAACTAGGAACCAGCTGATCCTGTCTCATTTGTGACACAGCAATCATGTTAAACTTAGTGCGCAGCTGCGTGTTAAACTCCAAAACCTCCGTTTTAAGGAGCACGGTTTTAAATCGTAGCACAGCTAGCGCAATGCTAACTGACAGAGCAATTGGCCCACTATGTTTCACCAACAACAAACACAGGGAGAAAAAAAAGAAAACAATCCCCCATCAGA
>NC_084995.1:18144294-18154294 GCF_963854185.1 Sardina pilchardus | reverse complement strand
AGACAATTATCCCAAAGCAAACACTGTCCTCATTCATTTACTGCCTGTCACAGAGCAGGGACCTCCATCTCAGCGCGCTCGCACACACACACACGCGCACACACACACACACACACACACACACACACACACACACACACACACACACACACACACACACACACACACACACACACACATAGAGAGAGAGAAACACAGCCTCGTCAGCTCACAGTGAAAGCGCTCAGGCCTGCTCTGGAATCATCTGGAAGCCTTCTTCTCCACGAGTGGGTTCACAGGAAGTGCCTTCCAGCGGAGGAACCCGTCCTTAACCCCATCCGTCAGCGCCGGACCCGGGGCTGACGCTTCATCACGGGCACCGCACATCCTAAGGATCCTAGTTAAGCGCCCGAACGCGCCCCCATTGGCTGATGCCCCGCTTGACCTCCACAGCCACCACACACTCAGTGTGGGAAAGGCCTGCGAGGCCTCCTCGCTCATGGAGAAGCACGAGGGGCCAGGTTTGGACAGCGTCGGCATCTGGCCTTCAGCTGGGAGTTAATCATTTGTTTCTCTCGCTCCGCACACAGAGAGAGACGGAGAGAGAGAGAGAAAGAGAGAAAGAGAGAGAGGGAAAGAGAGACTCATCATGTTCTGCTTCTGTTCCAGCGTTAATATATGGGCTCTCCATGAACATTAGTGATTTATGCTACCGCAACCTGGTGACGGGAGTTCTGATTAATCTGGCTCCACTGACTGACTGTCTGTTCTCTTCTCCTCTCTTCTCCTCTTCTCTCCTCCTCTCTCCTCCTCTTCTTAATGTGCTGTGTTGAAGTTATGTTTGTCTGACCTCTGTGTCAGCATTTCTGAGGAACCACACCCTGTAGTTAAACAGACTCTCTCCCTCTCTCTTTCTCTCCCTCTCTCTTTCTCTCTCTCCCTCTCTCCCTCTCTCTCTCTCTCTCCTTCTCTAATGAGGCGTCAGTGAGGTGCTGGCAACCAGCATAGCCACAGCAGCCAGCCACTGAGGTTACTATACAGGCACAACTGCTTCTTTCTAGAACATTCCCCATTGAGCCCCCCCCCCCTTCCAGAGACCTACTAATACTTCAGTACTTTTCTCTCTCTCTCTCTCACTCTCTCTCTCTCTATCTCTCTCTCTCTCTCTCTCTCTCTCTCTCTCTCTCTCTCTCTCTCTGTCAATACCTCTCTCTCTCTCACACACACACAAAAACACACACACACACTGTCTCTGTTGAAGACTTATTTGGGGGGGGGTGGGGGGGTCAGCAGATTTTGGATGCTCTGGGCTGTCATTGGCTCTCCTGGACCGATGACTCCTTAGAGGTCAGCCCGCTCTGCTCCCCCCCGCACCCCTCCGCACCCCTCACCTTGGGGCCTGCGATGCCTGCTCCGCTCCCTGGGGACGCGCTGGGCCACCACGGGGCAGGCAGTGATGGAGGGACCATCGATCCACTCCCAGACTTTGCCACCGGGGGAGAAGAGGCAGAGGGTAGAGAAGGGGATGGAGGTAGAAGAAAGGGGCAGAAAGAGAGAGAGAGAGAGAGTGAGGGAGGGAGAGAGAGAGAAAGATCTTGCTAGATAGGGCTGAGATACAGAGAAAGAGATTCAGGGACAGAGCAGAGAACGTGGGAAAGCAGGCAGAGAGTGGGAAAGAGAGTGAGTGAGAGAGATACTGTTATTTATTTCATTTTTTTAATGCTTTGGCAATATTGTACACTGCATAGTCATGCCAAGAAAGTACACTGAATTGAATTGAAATTGAAAATTGAGAAAGCGAGAGGGAGCGAGGGAGGGAGGGAGGAATGAAGGCAGAGAGTATATGTGAGGAATGCCTAGCGCTGTTTAGCCTAATAGATCGGAATAGAGACGTGAAAGCCCCATGGCCAACTGGACATTGATAAATCCATCCATCAGTGGCGCTGATCAGAGCCCTCCTGGGGTCACTGGCCGCCGGTCTGCTGGTCATTGGTGAGGAATGAATTGGCCTTTTCCCTTGTTGTCCTCCCAGTCATTGTCAATATCAGTAAAAATGTCCAATAGAAATAAACGCAGCTCTCTGTAGAGGCCCGGGAAAATCAATTGCAGCAGAGAGACAAATTTGCCTTCGCTCCGCGAGTGCAGTTTTTATCTCTTCCAGAAGCTTCCTCCAAGGGCATATCCACGCCAGCCCCGCTGTGTGGTGCTTTATTTTTAACAAGCCTTGTTTTCGTCCTCTGCTTATTCATTTGTCAGAGGTACCGAGGAAACTTGAGCGCAGAGGGCTCATCCTCTTCCCAGATAAAAAGCTTACAAGGCTGCGTAGCCAACGACACGCTAAACACTGTTTACAGGGCGATCCTGCAGCTCATTCAAACTCACACGGCCCCGACGCGCGCTGTAATGACAGCGTCTATTCAACTCAACTTACCTGCGATGAGGAGACTTCAGACAGCCAGCGCAGTCTTCTGTCTGGGCCTGCGCCACGAGACTCGATTTCCTCGCCGACCTCTTTTGTGCTCGGCATTCCTCGTCTTTGGAGAGGATTAGAGTTCATTTGTCATTATTAAGCACGTCGACTTGAAGGAAATCCGCAGTGCAGGTCTTTTCTCTTTTTTCGCCGTCTTTTTTTTTTCCAAAGCCAGATCGAGGAGGGCAGGTGATTGGTTTATTATTGTGTGTGTATGTAGAGGGAGTTTCCACTATAAGAAGCTGTCTGTGTATGTGCGTGCCTCTCTCTCTCTCTGTGTGTGTGTGTGTGTGTGTGTGTGTGTTTGTGTCTGTGTGTCTCTGTGTGTGTGAGTGAGTGAGTGTTGACGCCAGCGTGTGGTGTTTTGTCAGTGCGTAATGAGAATGTGCTCTGCGTGAGTGGACAGGTGGACTGACGCGTGTACTCCCACAGCTAGCAGTGTCACCCAGAGTACATCTGGAGCAGGAGACACTCTCTCTCTCTCTCTCTCTCTCTCTCTCTCTCTCTCTCTCTCTCTCTCTCTCTCTCTCTCTCTCTCTCTCTCTCTCTCTCTCTCTCTCTCTCTCTCTCTCTCTCTCTCTCCCTATGCTGTCATTCATGCTAGAGGAGAGCTTTTAGTCAAAGTGTGTGGACAGGCACTCCACTCAGTGTGAAACACACACACACACACACAAGCATAAGCGCACACACACAAACACACACACACATGCAAACACACACAAACATATACACACACACATACACAGACACACACACAGAGACACACACACACACACACACACACACACACACACACACAGAGACACACTCACACACAGTGTATCAATGTGTTCTATTACCTTTTTTCTCTCTCTCCCTCTCTCTCTCTCTCTCTCTCTCTCTCTATCGATCTCTTTTGTGAACTCTAGTAGTGGTGAAATGGATCCTCTTATGCGTGTTCATTGTACTTATATGTTTCTTTCTCTGGGACACGGTGGAGCTTTGTCAGATTTCTGGTCTGGTTCCTATTAGTACCATGTCCTGATTTTCTTAAGTGTGTGTGCGAGTGTGTGCGAGTGTGTGAGTGCGTGCGTGCGTGCGTGCGTGCGTGTGTGTGTGTGTGTGTGTGTGTTTGTGTGTGTGTGTGTGTGTACTGGATTGAACCAGGCCCTTGGCAAGCTACAAAGTAACATGTATCCCCTCTCTCTCATGCACACATACACATCCACACCCCCACACACACTCACACTCACACACACACATACGTTTGTGTGTGCTTTCTTCCCTCTCTTCTCTTTTTCCCTCTCTCTCTCTCTGTAGCTTAGGTACATTAACGTTCCACTGCTGTTTATTTTCTTAACACAGATAAGGCTGAGAGGCCTGGCCTATGTAAACACAGTGGAAAGCAGAACAGAGAGTGTGTCAGTCTAGCAGTCAAAGGCAGGGCGTGCACACACTCACACACACACACACATGGGTACACTCAAATACGCACACAAGTGTGCAGAAGAAAAAATCCTAAAAAAAAAACTAAATCTGGAAGCTATTTTTACTCCCAGAAAGCATTTAGAGAACCTGTATGTTACTGAAATCACACGCTGTATGTTTGCATTATCCAGAAGTTTGCTTATTGTATAACACTAAAATATAAAATAGAATTATTCACATGCTGACAGCCGATGCCATGTGGTGTACAATCAGGCTGCCAACATCTTTCTCTCTCTCTATCTCTTTCTCTCTCTTTCTCTCTCTCTCTCTCTCTGTGTGTGTGTTGGTTTTGTCGTCAAAATGGTGATCATGTCCATACACTACCAGTGCTAGAAGACACAAATGATGCTGTCACATCTAATTTAGCTCATATACTGTAGGCCTCATTCACATATTTCTTTTCAGCATGTGTTTCCACGTGTAATTGTGTGTGTGTGTGTGTGTGTGTGTGTGTGTGTGTTTGTTAACGTGTGTGTGTGTGTGTGTGTGTGTGTGTTTGTCTGTGTGTGTACAGTATGTGTGTGTGTGTGTGTCTCTGTGTGTTTTGGCACACTGTGAGCCACATCCAAGGCTTTGCCTCTCCACGCGCTATCTCACTGCTACTCTAAGCGCTGCGCCTTATCCTCCTGCGGACCCCGTTCCCAGGCTGCAGCAGCGCGCTCCGCTCGCACACCCAGAGACGAGCCGAGGAGTAATGCTCCGGCTTATGCGCCCGTACACCACAGATGTGATACATTACACATATGCACATAATAGCCCGTATTCCTCACAAAGGCTTTGATAAGGCTGACTACAGCTGGTCTGCAGCGTATTACATTGGGTATCGGTGTGTGTGTGTGTGTGTGTAGTTGTGTGTGTCTAGTAAGCTCTCATTTAAAACCGCAGTGGAAGTCAGGGTGAAAAATATGAGCGCTGTCTGAATGTTATACAGTAGATAAGGCAGTCATCCTGATTGGCTCGTGGGTAAACTGACCAACGATGGTGATGATGTACATCCCCGAAGGCCCCAATGGTGCTGTGGTGAAGCTAGTCAGCAAATTGGGGTGGGGTGGGGGGGGGGGGTTGAGATGGCTGAACTGAACTACAGTACTCTCTAACTACTAGGTGCAGGTTCACATGTTAAACCACCACCTCGTCCCTGCAACCCTGCCCAGGCCAGGCCAGTTTAGATCAGCCCAGCCCAGCCCAGGCCAGTTTAGATCAGGTCAGGTCAGAGGTCAAGTGAGCCTGGACATCCCTGTGTGCTGAGGGGGAGAGCAGAGCCCAGGCTGCAGCTGCTTCTACTGCTGCCGAGTCCCCCTGCTTGCTTCTACACAGGCCTGGCTTCTACTGAGAGAGAGAGAGAGAGAGAGAGAGAGAGAGAGAGAGAGAGAGAGAGTGTGTTTGTGTGTGTGCTGCGGTTGCTTTCACTGCTGCGGAGTCCCCTTGCTTGCTTGCTCCTGGCAGGCCTGGAGAGAAAGAGACCAGGCTGCCGCCGGCGTCTGTGTGTGTGTGTGTTTGTGTCTTTGTTTGTGTGTGTGTGTGTGTGTGTGTGTGTGTGTGTGTGTGTGTGTGTGTGTGTGTGTGTGTGTGTGTGTGTGTGTGTGTGTGTGTGTGTGTGTGTGTGTGTGTGTGTGTGTGTGTGTGTGTGTGTGTGTGTGTGTGTGTGTGTGTGTGTGTGTGTGGCGAGTGTCCCGCCTGGTCTTGAATTATGGCCTCGGTGTAATTAGTGTGTTCTGCAAGCAGACAGGCCACACTCGCTTTCATTTCATTATCTCTCACAATGGACCCCCTTTCTCTCTCCCTCTCTCTCTCTGTCTATCGTTCCCCCTTTCCTTCTGTTCTTTTTCTATTTCTCACACTCTCTTTCCTTCCTGTTCTCTCTCTCTCTCTCTCTCTCTCTCTCTCTCTCTGTTCATATATTGCTCCTTCTCGTATTTGGCTCTATCGCTTTAATTAACAGTGTGTCCAGTTTGCTGTCCTGCCTCCACCAACCAGTTTAGCAAGATTGCATTTTAATCTCTGCCTGCTCCCCTTGCTGTTGTTGCTGTTGTTGTGTGTGTGTGTGTGTGTGTGTGTGTGCGTGTGTGTGTGTATGTGCGTGTGTGTGTGTGTGTGAGGAGGGAGGGGGGGCATGTAAAACAATTTCTGACCTAATGAAGCACTGGGAACTAATGACTATTTAAATTCGACACATGGATGCTGGGTGATTGTCTGTGCCGGTAAATCACTTTGCAATTTTCTGCTTTGCGTGCACTTGGTATGAAATCATCTTTGAATTCCTCCACTCATAAACCCCCCATTTTCGTCTTCGTCTCTCTCTCTCTCTCTCTCTCTCTCTCTCTCTCTCTCTCTCTCTCTCTCTCTCTCTCTCTCTCTCTCTCTCTCTCTCGTTTCCTCATTCCTTCTCTCAGACTCCATGTTGTGAAGCAGCACATTTGCAGATGCTGAGTGTATCGTGTGTGTTTGAGGTGTGTGTATTTTTCGGTGGAGCGAAAGTTGGAGAGACTCTACCGGGCTCCGTGTCCACCTTCTGTCCAGTGGCCGGCTGCCAGCCTCGTGGCTGTGCTCATGTCAGTGATGGAGCGCAGGACCCGCTCTAGTGAACGCTCTCGTCGAGGTGTGTTGCGCGGCCCAGAGTCACTAAAGCAGGTGTCCGTGTGTTTATTTATGTTTGGGTTGAAATGAATGGCTTTGCAGTGTCGGTGTGTGTGGGATCCACACACATGGTGGAGTGGAGTGAGGGGAAGCAAATGAGCAGAATGAGGTGAGGCCAGGTTCACTACACAGTGCACTCACGGCCAGGCATGCCTCAGCATTAATGAACTATCAGCAGCTGAGAATCTACTGGATATATGTATTTGAATTGGGATGATTTATGGTACACATGTTCAACAGTACTGGTGGGTGGGTGGGTGTGTGTGTGTGTCTGTGTGTGTCTGTGTGTGTGTGTGTGTGTGTGTGTGTGTGTGTGTGTGTGTGTGTGTGAATGTGTTTTAGTAGTTATTCTATAGTAATTAGGAACATATGGACGACTGAGTTTATTCTGCATAAATCAGAGTGAGAAAGAGTGTGTGTGTGTGTGCGTGTGTGTGTGTGTGTGAGTGTTTTTGTGTGTGTGTGTGTGTGTTTGTGTGTATGTCTGTTGTTCATTTAGTGTCTGTGTGTGTGCGTGATTGTGTGGATGTTTGTTTGTGTGGATGTGTGATGGCTGCTGAGTGTCTGTTTGTGTGTGTGATTGTGTGGGTGTTTGTTTGTGTGTGTGTGTGTGTGTGTGTGTGTGGATGTGTTGGCCGAGTGTGTATCCAGGTAAGAGTGTGTCAAGTAGGAGGGGGATGTATGAGGATATTAGTTCAGGTCACACACACCCTCTTCATCTCGCTGTCATGCTGACCTACGCATTCTCCCTCAGCATCCCAGTCACACACACACACACACACACACACTGGCCGCTCGCTCTGCTGAACCTAAGGAAGTTGCCTCACACACATACCTAAGCGCAGAACAACTTTTCAGTCTGAAAAATCACAAAAAAATGATGCCACCGAGTTGTTCTTCTTTCCTTTCTTCTCTCGTTCTCTAGAGAGAGTCGGGGGGGGGGGAGAGAATGAGAGCGTGGAGAAGTTGAGAGAAACATCCCGCGCAGGGCCACAGTAAGATTAGGTGTGCGGCTGTTTTCAGCAGCTTTTGATGGGAATTTTTCTAGGGTTCATTGTGAATCCAACAAAAGGGCCTCTGAAGCTTTCAGTGGAAGGGCCAGTGCTGGTCAGACACAATAGAGGGAACAGGAGGGGAAATTAAACACGCAACCTTAGCGCCCAGACCCACTACTCTAACACACTTAGGCCGTTACAATCCCCCTCCCTCCCTCCCTCCCTCCAAATAAAGAAAAAAAAAAAAAAGAAGAAAACTAAACTAAACCTCTCACTCCCAACAGAGGGATTAAGGAAAATCTGCTGAACTATGTGAAAGTAAATATGGGCAGAATTGCAGAATTTGTCATCCAGTCCAAGGAGAAAGAACCAGGTGTCTATCTTTTATTGTTTTCCTCGCATTTCATTTGAAGTTGGAGAACTCACACAGGGTTTTCGGACAAATGCAGTTGTGCCTCTTATCTATGAATACTGGTTGATTTGCATGAGAATTGCCTGTTATTGAAATTATGTTGTTCATGCATTTTATTAAATATATGAATGAGCTTTTATTGCTTGCACACAGTTTCAAAATAATTATAAATATTAATAGTTTGTGACAAAACATTATTATAACATTATTATAAAATGTATCTAAAAATGAAGTACACTTAATTATACAGTTATATATATATGAAATCAAATGGATCATTCATCAATAGTAATTTGTGTAGCAGCTACAGTACTTTATTTTTTATATACAGTAAATATACTGTAATCATTTTTCCCATTCTTTTTCCAGTTCTTCTATTTTGTATTTTTGAACTTTTTTTTATTCATTTGCCAATCAGAAAGTTACTGAAAAAGCGCCGGAGGCTGTTAGCAGACGCGGTGTGTCATTTCTGCATGGGTGTCGTTCTAAATGAGGGTAATGACGTGAGGTGTGTTTCACGCGGTGCATGCCTGATGCGGTGTGTGTGTGTGTGTGTGTGTGATGCCCTACGCTCCTCTCCTCTGTTCCGCGGCGTTCCGGGTAGTGTGGCACCGCTGAAGCCTGCTGTTGTTCCGGCACACGTTGGGATGATTCAGTGGCGCCCCGCGGTGTGTGTAGGTAGGCCCCATGCCTCCTCTACCCACAATCCCCTGCGTGCTGCGCACCGAGCCCCCTGAAGAGGCCTCATACCTTGGCGCAGCGCTAGGTTAATTTCAGCTGCGTCTGCGTCCGTGTGTGTGTGTGTGTGTGTGAGAGAGAGAGATAGAGAGAGAGAGAGAGAGACAGACAGAGTGTGTGTGTGTGTGTGTGGGAGGCTTTGATGGGGGAAATGGGGAGTATAATGAGCGTCTCTGCTTCCCTATCTCTCCCTAAGCACACATAAACATGTGCACACTTTATCACTCACACACAAAAATGTGTGCACGCTCCCTCACTCACACACACACACACACACACACACACACACACACACACACACACACACACACACACACACACACACACATACATACACACTCAAGCAAACACTTGCACACATGAGTGCATGCATACACAGAAATGCCCCAAAAATTAAAACAGTAACATGCAAACAAGCAGTAAAATGGTGGAATCCATGGGGTTAAATAGAGAGCGGGTGGTAAAGTGGTCTGTAAAACTCAAATCTTTCAGAATTTCACACACACTGAGCTGGAGACCCAGACGGAGAACACTCAGACATACACACACACTCTCTCTCTCTCTCACACACACACACACACACACACACACACACACACAGACTCGCTTAGACACAGACACAAACTCACTGATCTAAATAATTCAGCTGACATGACCTCTGTGACTTACATGCACTCATCAGATTTAGATGCTGTTGCCTTGTTAACCTCCTAAGATCTGTCTCTTATAAAAGCTCACTCTAAACAAACATTTACTGCTTACCAAATAGGCCATTATCATAGTTGTTACAATGCATTTGTATTATGACCAATAATATAAGTAATAATAATAATGATAATAATAATAATAATAAAAGCATTGTTGTTGTTGTTGTTGTTATGCTGATTATTATTGTTATTATTAGTGTTATTATCATTAGTCAAATTATTGTCATTAGTGTTCCGGTAGTAGTAGTAGTATCTCATCATCAATAGATTGGTAGATTGGTAGATACAAAACATAGATTATTTTCCCTCCAAAGTTTTCTGAGAGAGAAAAAAAAAGATATGCTACACAAAGGAGAGAGAGAGAAGAGAGACAGAAGAGAGACAGAGAGAGATCGACAGAGCGAGAGGGAGAGCTGTTCTCTCTGTGTGCTGTGTAGGGGCTGTGATCTGCCTGTATTGAAATAGCTCAGTGGCATGACCTACATTTCTCAGCTGGGGGCTGACAGTCGAAGAAAAACTTGGGCGCTCTCGCCGCTGATTAATGGGGCTTGTTTTCGCCCAGTTTGATGTACAGGGGAAAACACACCACAGTCTG
>NC_084995.1:18141141-18144094 GCF_963854185.1 Sardina pilchardus | reverse complement strand
GGGTGGGGGGGGGGGTGAGATGGCTGAACTGAACTACAGTACTCTCTAACTACTAGGTGCAGGTTCACATGTTAAACCACCACCTCGTCCCTGCAGCCCAGTCCAGGCCAGACCAGTTTAGATCAGCCCAGCCCAGGTCAGGTCAGTTTAGATCAGGTCAGGTCAGAGGTCAAGTCAGCCTGGACATCCCTGTGTGCTGAGGGGGAGAGCAGAGCCCAGGCTGCAGCTGCTTCTACTGCTGCCGAGTCCCCCTGCTTGCTTCTACACAGGCCTGGCTTCTACTGAGATAGAGAGAGAGAGAGGGAGTGTGTGTGTGTGCGTCTGTGTGTGTGTGTGTGTGTGTGTGTGTGTGTGTGTGTGTGTGTGTGTGTGTGTGTGTGTGTGTGTGTGTGTGTGTGAGTGTGAGTGTGAGTGTGAGTGTGAGTGTGAGTGTGAGTGTGAGTGTGAGTGTGTGTGTGTGTGTGTGTGTGTGTGTGTGTGTGTGTGTGTGGCGAGTGTCCCGCCTGGTCTTGAATTATGGCCTCCGTGTAATTAGTGTGTTCTGCAAGCAGACAGGCCATACTCGCTTTCATTTCATTATCTCTCACAATGGACCCCCTTTCTCTCTCCCTCTCTCTCTCTGTCTATCGTTCCCCCTTTCTCTCTGTTCTTTTTCTATTTCTCACACTCTCTTTCCTTCCTGTCTCTCTCTCTCTCTCTCTCTCTCTCTCTCTCTCTCTCTCTCTCTCTCTCTCTCTCTCTCTCTCTCTCTTCTTATATTGCTCCTTCTCGTATTTGGCTCTATCGCTTTAATTAACAGTGTGTCCAGTTTGCTGTCCTGCCTCCACCAACCAGTTTAGCAAGATTGCATTTTAATCTCTGCCTGCTCCCCTTGCTGTTGTTGCTGTTGGTGTGTGTGTGTGTGTGTGTGTGTGTGTGTGTGTGTGTGTGTGTGTGTGTGTGTCTGTGTGAGGAGGAGGGGGGGGCATGTAAAACAATTTCTGACCTAATGAAGCATTGGGAACTAATGACTATTTAAATTCGACACATGGATGCTGGGTGATTGTCTGTGCCGGTAAATCACTTTGCAATTTTCTGCTTTGCGTGCACTTGGTATGAAATCATCTTTGAATTCCTCCACTCATAAACCCCCCATTTCCGTCTCTCTCTCTCTCTCTCTCTCTCTCTCTCTCTCTCTCTCTCTCTCTCTCTCTCTCTCTCTCTCTCTCTCTCTCTCTCTCTCTCTCTCTCTCTCTCTCGTTTCCTCATTCCTTCTCTCAGCCTCCATGTTGTGAAGCAGCACATTTGCAGATGCTGAGTGTATCGTGTGTGTTTGAGGTGTGTGTATTTTTCGGTGGGAGCGAAAGTTGGAGAGACTCTACCGGGCTCCGTGTCCACCTTCTGTCCAGTGGCCGGCTGCCAGCCTCGTGGCTGTGCCCATGTCAGTGATGGAGCGCAGGACCCGCTCCAGTGAACGCTCTCGTCGAGCTGTGTTGCGCAGCCCAGAGTCACTAAAGCAGGTGTCTGTGTGTTTATTTATGTTTGGGTTGAAATGAATGGCTTTGCAGGCACAGTGTGTGTGGGATCCACACACATGGTGGAGTGGAGTGGAGTGAGGGGAAGCAAATGAGCAGAATGAGGTGAGGCCAGGTTCACTACACAGTGCACTCACGGCCAGGCATGCCTCAGCATTAATGAACTATCAGCAGCTGAGAATCTACTGGATATATGTATTTGAATTGGGATGATTTATGGTACACATGTTCAACAGTACTGGTGGGTGGGTGGGTGTGTGTGTGTGTCTGTGTGTGTGTGTGTGTGTGTGTGTGTGTGTGTGTGTGTGTGAATGTGTTTTAGTAGTTATTCTACAGTAATTAGGAACATATGGACGACTGAGTTTATTCTGCATAAATCAGAGTGAGAAAGAGTGTGTGTGTGTGCGTGTGTGTGTGTGTGAGTGTTTTTGTGTGTGTGTGTGTGTGTTTGTGTGTATGTCTGTTGTTCATTTAGTGTCTGTGTGTGTGCGTGATTGTGTGGATGTTTGTTTGTGTGGATGTGTGATGGCTGCTGAGTGTCTGTTTGTGTGTGTGATTGTGTGGGTGTTTGTTTGTGTGTGTGTGTGTGTGTGTGTGTGGATGTGTTGGCCGAGTGTGTATCCAGGTAAGAGTGTGTCAAGTAGGAGGGGGATGTATGAGGATATTAGTTCAGGTCACACACACCCTCTTCATCTCGCTGTCATGCTGACCTACGCATTCTCCCTCAGCATCCCAGTCACACACACACACACACACACACACTGGCCGCTCGCTCTGCTGAACCTAAGGAAGTTGCCTCACACACATACCTAAGCGCAGAACAACTTTTCAGTCTGAAAAATCACAAAAAAATGATGCCACCGAGTTGTTCTTCTTTCCTTTCTTCTCTCGTTCTCTAGAGAGAGTCGGGGGGGGGGAGAGAATGAGAGCGTGGAGAAGTTGAGAGAAACATCCCGCGCAGGGCCACAGTAAGATTAGGTGTGCGGCTGTTTTCAGCAGCTTTTGATGGGAATTTTTCTAGGGTTCATTGTGAATCCAACAAAAGGGCCTCTGAAGCTTTCAGTGGAAGGGCCAGTGCTGGTCAGACACAATAGAGGGAACAGGAGGGGAAATTAAACACGCAACCTTAGCGCCCAGACCCACTACTCTAACACACTTAGGCCGTTACAATCCCCCTCCCTCCCTCCCTCCCTCCAAATAAAGAAAAAAAAAAAGAAGAAAACTAAACTAAACCTCTCACTCCCAACAGAGGGATTAAGGAAAATCTGCTGAACTATGTGAAAGTAAATATGGGCAGAATTGCAGAATTTGTCGTCCAGTCCAAGGAGAAAGAACCAGGTGTCTATCTTTTATTGTTTTCCTCGCATTTCATTTGAAGTTGGAGAACTCACACAGGGTTTTCGGACAAATGCAGTTGTGCCTCTTATCTATGAATACTG
>NC_084995.1:18123641-18126141 GCF_963854185.1 Sardina pilchardus | reverse complement strand
TTGACCACAGCTTAATTTAGCAAAACCAGTAAAAGCTCATGAAGATCATAAAGTCCTTGGTAAGAATATTATCAACTCTGAACAAAACTGGTGCAATAAGGTCAAACGTCTTCGTCCCACATAAAAGTCTAGCTGCTACATTTGGACTATTTCTAATTTATGAAGTGATGGTTGACTTGATCCCTGAATAGTGCATTACAATCAGATGCAATCAGATATTTCAAGATCACACAAATTAAAGCAGTGTGACAAAATTTAGGGAAGCATGAATGAATTATTTAGCCACCAATAATTACATTTCCTTTCACATTTGGAAGGAAAGTGCCCAGGAAGTCCACAAACTCTTTGATTGAGATGTTTGATTGCTTTTGGAGGTCTGCACGACATGGCCAAGTTTTTGAGTGCAGAATAATCAACTCTTGGACATTTGAGCTTGAATGTAGATTAACAAGCAGCAGTTAATTGATGGCACTTAATGTGCTTTTTGAAAGCAGTTGCCAGATAATCTAGTGTGTACTATAAAACTGGCCCATCTGACGGACAGAGCTCAGCCAATGAGCATGACTCACCCTGATCTCTCAGAAACAAAACAAACATAAAATCCAGGTTGTGCGACGTAAGGAAGTCATTTAGAATAAAAGATTACTGGCTGAACAAGGAATTAACCAAAGACATCTGCCAAATGGAACGGTCATTGGCTGAAGCTTTTCAGGTTTGAAGCCAGGTTAGAAACCGTAACCGCACGGCAATGTCTGGGTTTTGACCAGACATATGTTGGGGTCGCTAATAGTGGGGCTACACTTTGCACGGACCAGAGCTACAATTTGGGGGGATGGGGGTGGGGTGGGTAGTGCGTCTGTGTGTGCAAGTGAGACAGAAAAATAGAAAGTATGTGTGTGTGATTTTTATTATTTTATTTTTTTTGGTACTTTGATCGTGTGGACGAGGTCAGTTCCATTTTACACTCCTACTCATTCGCCCTCTGCAGGCGCCCGCCAAGACTCGGCAGAGAGGCCAAAATCTCTTTCATTTCTCTGCGCCAGAAATAAGTTTCACAATGTTGTGCGTGTGTGTGTGTGTGTGTGTGTGTGTGTGTGGGTGTGTGTTTTCCCCCTTTCGTTCTCTCCTTTCTTCCCCACTCACATTCAGCGCCCTGCGTCCCTCCATTGAGCGGCGGGTTCCAGCGATTACACGCAGGCCGCCAGGGCCGGCCGCCGCTGAAATGTCGCCCAGGAGTCTCAATTTCACACCATGTTCCAGCCTGCGCGCCAGCATCCGAGAGAGAAAACACACACACACACACACACACACACACACACACACACACACACACACACACACACACACACACACACACACACACACTCACACACACACAAACACACATGCTTATGCACACACACTGATACACACACACACACACACACACACACACACACACACACACACACACACACACACACATGTATTTTCTCACACACCCGTGCTCACACTCAAAGACAGACATAACCCTGTGTTGTGTGCAGATACTTCACTCGGTGGGGAAGCAGGCTTTGACTCCCACAGCATTAATGTGGCCCAGCACCCTCTCCAGTTCCCCTTCTCCCAGCCTCCTCCTCTTCCTCATTCACCTCCACCTCCATCTTCACTTCTTTTTCACCCGTCTGTTCCCAATTTATCTTGGCCTCTCCATTCTCACTCGTGTGAGCCTGTGAAACATGAACAGAAGCAAGTCCTCTCTCTTTTCTCTCCCTCCCTCACACACACACACACACACACACACACACACACACACACATTCACTCTCTCACTCTCTATCTCTCTTTCCATTTTTTTTTCCTTCCAGTATCTTATTTTGTGGTTCCTGGGGAAAGAGGAGAAATACAGAGAGAGAGAGAGAGAGAGAGAGAGAGAGAGAGAGAGAGAGAGAGAGGGAGAGAGAGAGAGCACTCGGAGCGGGTCTGGTTTGTAAACAAGTGGCTGATTAGGCCGGGTGGTGGAATGGGCCCCTGAACAGACAGCATATTGATCCTCGGTGGCGTTCGCAGATCACCACCTCGCTGGGCACTCCGTTCCTCTGAGTGGCACACGGACGGGCACCACGGGCACCAAAGGTGTCTCCATTCATCCTCAAAGTGTTTGGCAAACTAAAGAAGCCGCTCTCGCAGATAACAGCATTGTGTGTGTGTGTGTGTGTGTGTGTGTGTGTGTGAGAGAGGATCAGATCACCCTATCCCACTCCCCACTGGCCAGTGAGAAGCGAACACACACTCAAACACACACTCAAACACACACACACACACACACACACACACACACACACACACACACACACACACACACACGCACGCACACACACACACGCACGCACACACAAACATGTCTTCTGCCAAGCTGACTGAGCGGTGGCCAGCAATTGTACTGCACATTGCGTGGCCAGTAAATCTATCATTTAAGCACCTGGTGCTTACGGGGCCATTGCACCCACATCTTGTTATGG
>NC_084995.1:18113641-18118641 GCF_963854185.1 Sardina pilchardus | reverse complement strand
TGGGGGAGTCCAGACTGCTCTTCCTCAAAGTGAAACATCACTGGCAGCCGTTCCCATCCAGTTAGGCTGAGCCCTGTTGGCCCACACCTCTTCGCTCTGTCAGGCAGGGAGAGCCACAGTGCAGCCCTCTGCGCTCTCTCTCCCCCGTTAATGCTTTTGCTGGAACCCTTATCAAAAATATATTTGTTGGTCCAAGAAGAGAGAGCGGAAAAGTTGGGGGAGTGAAAGTGAGCGGAGAGAAGGGGGGATGGGGGGTGGATGCGGGAGAGAAAAGATGTTTGAGTTAAGAGCGGCAAAGCACGCACACTCCGAGACCTCCACAACAGGGCCAGCCAAGAAAAGAAATTAAAGCGCAGCAATTATCAGGGCCCAGAATTAGAAGCAGAGAAAGTTTGGGGGGCTAATAAACATTTGAAAAGCACCCTGGGGCCTCGGCAACATTTATTGCTTTCTGTCTCCCATTAAGTCATTCTTTTTCTCTTTTTTCCTCTCCTCTTTTCCCCCTTTCTTTTTCTTCTTGGCGTTCCCAGGATGTTGTAGGTAGATTTTATTAATTCTTGCTGGCAGGACTTAATGAAAGGTTGTTATGTTTTTTGTTTTTTTTTCCTCTTTCTTTTTTTTCTGCTCCTTTCTTTCCCCCTGTCGGCAGATGGTCTGATGAAATGTTTTCTCTGGGCCCTCTAATAGCTGAGTCCAACTTATCAGGAGCGCGGGAGAAATAGCAGAGACAGAAGAGGGAGTCATCCATTACTCCAGCGACTTCCTCTCTCTCTCTCCCACACACACACACACGCCCTCGCTCTCTCTCTCTCTCCCACACACACACACACGCCCTCGCTCTCTCTCTCTCTCCCACACACACACACACGCCCTCGCTCTCTCTCTCTCTCCCACACACACACACACTCTCTCTCTCTCTCTCTCTCTCTCTCTCTCTCTCTCTCTCTCTCTGCCCTACTGACTTTTCATCCTCATGATTTGACCCTCTTTGCTGGAACACCCAAAACAAATCCTCCCCAGCTCACACACACCCACAGTACATTCAAACACACACACACACACACACACACACACACACACACACACACACACACACACTCACACACACACATTCAGAGATATGTTAGAGAGAGAGAGAGAGTTTTTGTTACGAAATGTTCTTTTGTATTCCTCCAAATGTGTTTGTAATATGTAATGCAAATGTACAGTGCAATGGAAATGTCTGTAAAGTGACTGCAAAACAGAGCTCACCCTACAGAGCGCCGTCCTCACCCCATCCATGGCTACCGTCACACACAAACACACACACACACACACACACACACACACACACACACACACACACACACACACACACACACACACACACGCTCCAGAAGGTGCAGAGATTTGTGAATCCTCGGAGGATTAAGCACGTAGCTTAACGCTATCTGACTGCTATCTCACACGCCTTCTCTCTCTCTCTCTCCCCCCCGTCTCTCTCTCCCTCTCCCTCTTTCTCTCTCTCTCCCTCTCCCTCTCTCTCTCTCTCTCTCTCAGGTAGACGAGGCTAAAGCGGAGGAGCCAGCGTGAGGTTGATCGTGCGCGTGGAGCGTGCGCGGCGGTTGGCTGAGGGGACAGGGTGGGGCCGTCTGGGTGGGCGGGAGCCGAGCGGATTAGCGGAGAGCGCGCGGCGGCCAGGCCGACGCAGCATGCGCCCGGGATGGATGTGAAGGAACGCCGGCCGTACTGCTCGCTGACCAAGGGACGGCGCGAGAAGGAGCGGCGCTACACGGGCTCGACCGGCGACGACGCCGACGACTGCCGCGTGCCCACGCAGAAGTCCTACAGCTCCAGCGAGACGCTGAAGGCCTTCGACCAGGACCCGTCCGCGCGCCTGCTCTACGGCAGCCGCGTCAAGGAGATGGTGCACCGCGACGCCCACGAGGAGTACACGCGCCAAGGTGGGTGGGCACGCCCGCACACACACACACACATGCACACACACCCCTGCACAAATACATACACTCACACACTCACACACTCACACACTCACACACTCACACATACACATACACATACACATACACATACACGCACCCCTACATAAATACACATCTCCACACACACACACACACAAACACACACTAACATATAAACACAAACATGAAGATTACAGTACATACCAACACCAACAATACATATAGCACCAATGTTAAGAAGTACACAGAACTTCCATGATATACAGTTATGGTTATGGTTATGGTTATGGTTATGTTATTTGGCAGACGCCTTTGTCCAAAACATCTATATATTTGTCCAAATACAGGAGAATGAATGGATGCCCATATAGAGGCACATGCTTTACTTCTTGCTAATGAGAGCAAAGTGCTCCCCAGGTCAATGTGGCTTCATAATCATCGCCTCAGCACTACGTTTTATAGGACATCCAAATGGCCATCTAATTTCCTCAGCGTCAACAGAGCTAAAGACTTCTCCCAAAACACACCCACATGGACAAAAACACCAAGAGCAGTTGCATCTGAATTTTTCTCACATAATCACGTAAATGTCATGTCATTTTCACATACATTTCACATAAAGTCTTTTTGTTTGTTTTGTTTTCATTTAGTGCGCATAAAAATATACCCTGTAAATGGTAAGTATATAAAGATGTTCCAAATGACTCCTGATTTAGAGACCTGGTTCAGTCGAGCACTTTAGCCACTAAATAGTACCCAAGGCTAAAGTGCTATTTGAATGAAACCCATAAATGAAACAGTCTATTCCTTCCCTGTGCTGTGCTAGTCATTCAGTACAAGAAAATCCTTGTTTCGTTATAGTGGTCTAAGAGAATTAAATGAATGTTGTTTAGGTGTGTCATCCCCATTCACACATGTGTGTTCTTGTGTGTGTGTGTGTGTGTGTGTGTGGGTGTGTATGCTTGTATGTGCGTGCATGACTGTTTGCAGGCCAGCCTGTCTGTCTGTCTGTGAGTGTTTGTGAGTGTGTGTGTGTGTGTGTGTGTGTGTGTGTGGTTGTAGAGTTCAGAGATTAGAAGGGATTTCAGCACACCTTAGACACCATGCGCGTAAGACCATAGGGACATAGCCTAATGCCCTACATTCATCAGCGCCAGAGAGAGAGAGAGAGAGAGAGAGGAGGAGAGAGAGATTTCACATTTACAACACCTTTATTGATCTTTCATACAAATCAAGGACGCCTGAAAAGGCTACTTAAAAGTCACATCTTAAGTAAACAAAACATTGGCAACAGACCTTATCGATATGCTATTTGCATGAAAAGCGAAAAGAATGGGAAGTAGAGTGAGAGAGAGAGAAGGAGAGAGAGAGAGAGAGACTCGACCTTTCACTAGCTCCGCTTAGCTTTATATATACCTACAGCAGTAATCCGTTCCATATTACGTGGTGCTAAAGTCCAGCTAAGTACTTACTGGAATTATTCATTGTATTTGTTTTTAAAATAGAGCTTAAAAAGTGCTAAAGTGCTGGATAATACATTTTGGCAACAGTTAATAAAGTTATAAATAGCTGTTAATTAGTTTGGTCACAAATCCTACCCTTGGGTTTTTGTCCAGTTAGTCCAGCAAACATAGTGCACTGGATCATGGTTTGGATACTGAAGGGCTGGGTATTAACTCAAAACAATTAAACAAAATATTTAAAAAGATATTGAAAGGCATGTACGATAATTGCTTTTCATTTGTATTTAGATATTTTAATTCCCTAGTATTTTTAGTGATTCAATTCATTACTCTTTTTTTTTGCTCTAATTATTTTTCAGCCAAGAAATTATCACAACAGTAACAAAATCCTAAATATTAGGATGGATGTTAAATCAAGACTCCTCTTCATGCCTTGTTATTCACAACTCTGTCTTGAGAAAATAATGTGTCCTTTCTTCACTTAAACTTATTCTTATACAGTGAATTATTGACTTCATGATTTGTTATTTTCGGCTATTATATAGCAAACGCATAACAAAAGGAAAGGTAAGGTTATTCATCATAACACATTTCTAGTATAATGATCAGTCTTGTACAGACAAAACAAGTTTTATTGTTCTAGTGTTTTATTGCTATTTATTTTATTTGTATTTCATGTATTTTGCATTATAGATTTTTATAACCTAAAAAGCAGCCAAAATAATCAATAATGGCAATAATGTTGCTAAGTACTACAAAGCGCTGAACATATCAGACTCACTATACAATGATCTGTCAGTGAACAATTTTAAAGAGGAAATGGAAATTAAATGTAACCGCCGTAATTGCTCAAAGTACTCGCCTGCTAGAGCTCATAGTGGGGCGGTGGGTCTGGAAGGAGACCTTCACCTACACTTTTTTCTCTCTCGCTCTGTGTGTGTGTGTGTGTGTGTGTGTGTGTGTGTGTTTGAGGCTGTGTGTGTCAGTGAATCTGAAGTTGTACAGACCCTCTTGTGGGCCTTCTTGCTCTCCTAGGCAGATAAGCCCGCTGCCAGGAATGCAAGGAGGGCCCCTGTCTCTCTCAGTCTTGGGGGGGTGGGGGGCGAAGTTTGGAAATCACTACAAAAGGAAGGAAATGAATTATAAATGAAAACCTCCCTTCTTAATTGGATCTGGTTTAAAATTCTGCTCATGAAATTCTGTGCAGAATCTGTGAAACTTCTATGTATTTTTAATTCTTTCCATGTAATTTCCCCTCGTTGAAGACCATGTAAAATAATGTTAAAGTTTGGAGGCCTTAAAGTGCAGTACAACATATTTTGCAAATTCATGAAATTGCGAACAAAGCACATTACACTGACATGCTTAATTATTGAGTATTTGTAGCTGTGCTATTGTTGAAATTCATACGCATTTCTATCCAATTTTATTATAGCTGCTTTTTCTCACACGTGAAAAAGGCAACACAATGTGTTCGTTTTTCACACATGACAATACATATTAAGTAACATTTGGATTTAAACAAACAAAGCAGGCTCCTCATTTTTTTTTATTTTTTAAATATATATAGTTACAT
>NC_084995.1:18093641-18101141 GCF_963854185.1 Sardina pilchardus | reverse complement strand
CGGTGACTAGTCTCTTCCTCTGACACTGTTTGTTTGGAGAGATGGGCTATCAGCAGCTATCAGCAGCAGGCTCCCTGACCCCGGCTATAGACAATGGTGTCCATGTTTACACACAAACCAAATCACTTCCTGAAACATATCCTCTTCACGCACGTTTTGGTGTGTGTGTGTGTGTGTGTGTGTGTGTGTGTGTCTGTTTGTGTCTGTGTGCGTGCGTACATGCTTGCGTGCATGTGTGTGTGTGCGTGTGTGATTATGTGTGAAGAGGAGAGTATTTAGTTTGTATGTCTGTGTGTCTGTCACATATTTGAATGCACATGTTCATTACATGCATGTTCAAACATGTAATTGGATAGGAGTGTGAGAGGTGTGTGTGCGCACACACACATGCTAAACACCAGGAGGGCTGTCAGCATCAATACCCACACAACAACACCAGCACCCTCCCCCAACAGCCTCTTCATAGATCAATCACGTCCGACCCAGAATGCAAACACAATCTCAAGCGCCAGGAAAGAGGAGGCAGGAAGCTTCTTTTCACCTTGTGTGTGTGTGTGTGTGTGTGTGTGTGTGTGTGTGTGTGTGTGTGTGTGTGTACGGGGGCATGTTTGGGTATTCATGCTTGCGTCCTTCCGTGTTAATTACTGACCTGTCCGTCACCACCGATCCCCGTGCTCTCCTCTTGCCCCCTGTCCTCCGCAAATGAATGCGTTCATGTCGTCCGCCTGGCGAGCCACCCAAACAAGGTGGGCCTTTTTTCAGACACGCCGTAATCACACTCAGCACGGCCCGGTCCGCGGCTGTCACGGCTGTTTTGCGGTCCTGTGTCCAATGGACGGCGTAGCTGCACCGTTGGCTCTTTCTGTTGTGTGTGTGTGTTGTTTTTCCTCATTTGTCTGCATAGCTCACCGCCGACATGCTTGTTGGAGGGACACACTCCACAAGACAGCTGTATTTTAATCATCTTGCTTAGATTTTTTGAAAGCGTTAGCGAGGAATAAACACGGTATATTCAGGGAAAACTCGTTATTGTTGTATTCTTCCTGAGTTGATGCTAGCGCTTTTGGAGTAGGGGCGTTCGTTGGGGGAGTGGGCTTCTGGGTAGATAGTTGCCAAATCGATTATCACAGTTTTGCTGGAGGATAATTTGAAATGGTGATGTTGAACCAGATGTTGTGCTTTTTTAGAAAAGCAGAAAGAATGTTTTGTTGTTTGTTTGTTTGTTTCTATAAACAACAGTCTAACTGGAAAGTCGAGGCAAATTTGCCTGAACAGTTCTGCCATCCAAGCGGACAGGCTCAAAGTCACCGGACGCCTGCACTGGCTGTACTTCTGTTTGCATTCACAAAAAAAGTCTGTCATTGCGCGTTTGTAGAAGTGCAACAAGGGCAAGATTTGCCTCATGACGTACGATGTTCCAACTTGACCAGTACATTTAATCCCCCCCATCTGACACCATGATTAACTGCCATGGTTGTTCCCAGACTGAAAAAAAAAACTGTCATATTTTTTGGGGGGCGTTTTAATATGAGTAGCCATGTGTGGAGAGTCATGAATATTTCAGTCCGGCTCTCGTCGAAGGTGCTGATCACTGGGTGAAAAACAACGGGCCTGATTATGCCGAGTGAGCTGAGCCCATCAGCCAAATCACTATACATAAAACATGAAATCACACAGAGGCGCTGCGCAGATGGAAACACTAACACACATGCTAATCTCCAAATCATCGCAATCCTCTTTAGTGTGTCGAGGATCCACCGCCGCACCGCCGCGGAATAAATGGAAGGTTTAGCGTAAGGGAAATGTAATGTAAGGTTAATGGAGACGGAGATGAATTCTGCCGAGCAGGTGTGTGTCATGCCAGAGCTAAAGGAAAGACACAACTATGGCCATAGACTATAGACTCTGTGCTTACACATACACCACACGCTTATAGTTTGGTGTTGTGTGTGTGAGTTTGTGCTTGTGTTTGTGTGTGTGTTCCTGCTCTGGGATTTCATAATCCTGTTTAAACATGCTTTTGGAGAGCCAACTTCTGAAAAATGGTGGAGTTTAGCTTTTTTCCCCATCGAGTAATAAGTTTGCCTTATTCAGGAAAATGTAAAAGTAATGCATACTGTACACACTTTCCCACTATATGTTTTACAGTTTTTTTACTTTTAACTAATCAGTTAATAGATCAATGAATTCATCATAAATTGAATTGCATTTACATCTATACAGCTACCATTGTCGTTGGAATGATTGGTTGCTATTGAGTAGCAGAAGCACCATCACACATGACTCTCCACTGTGGTGTGTGTGTGTACTGCAGGCAGACAGTGAGTATGTCCAGATGTAATGGGGCTTTGATAGATTTGGAGCTGCAGGCTGACGGAGAAGGTGTCGAGCAGCAGAAGGCAGTCCACGGCACAGTGCAGAGCAGAGCAGAGCAGGGGGAGTTGGAGGTGATTTGGTCCGGCAGAAGGAGGAGCAGGAGTAGGTGGAGGTGGAGGTGGAGGTGGAGGAGGGAGGCGATGGATCTGGAGCTGGAGGTGATTTGGTCCGGCAGAAGGAGGAGCAGGAGGAGGTGGAGGAGGTGGAGGTGGTGGTGGAGGAGGAGGTGGAGGGCGGTGATGGATCTGGAGCTGGAGGGCACCGTGGTGCTGCTTGTTAGACCGGAGCCCCCTGAGCCGCCCTCGGACCTCTGGAGCGCTCGCAAGGCCCCGCGCTGGAGCCGCATCAAAGCCACGCTCGTTTAATCCACGGCCAATGGCCACACAGACTTCTCAACCGCCGGCCAGCCTGTTAAAATGGACAGACACACACACACACACACACACACACGCACGCACGCACGCACATACACACACACACACACACATGCACACGCACGCACATACACACACACACATACACACACATGCATACACACACACACACACACACACACACACACACACACACACACACACAGCCTAACTGGCCTCCATGGGAGCGGCTGAGTCAGACAAGTGAGCCCCTTCCCAGGCTTGGCAGCGGCGGGCCCAGTGGCGCAGTGAAAGAGGGCGTCATTTCCTCTCGGCCCTTCAGGCAGCGACGCGTAAAACGTCTGGCCTCCTGGCACACTTACCGCTCGGCTCGTAAAAATAGGGGGCCCTCAAACGTGTGCCATTACATGAAGGATGTTATACAGCCAGACCGGTTCCGTAAAGGCATTAACTGTGGACTCTAACACTAACGCACCGTCATTAAAAAGTGAGAGTGTGTCTGACAGGGCCCGAGTCTCGCCTATGGGTGTGTGAGTGTGTGTGTATGTGTGTGTTTACGTATCTGTGCGAGTGTGTGCGTGTGTGCGTGTGTGTGTGTGTGTGTGTGTGTGTGTGTGTGTGTGTGTGTGTGTGTGCGTGTGTGCCTGGTACAGTATGGAGTAAAGGCTCAAATGGCCATACAATATGCTGCCAACTCCAGCACACACTCTGAGTGCTTAATGCTCTCCGGCTTCTCAATCAAAGCGTGCGTGGGACGGCCGAGGGAAGGAGGGGATTAAGTGCAATAAGCATGCTAACGCTTACAAATTCATATATTGCAAAACGCAATAAGCAGGCTAACGCTTACAAATTCATATATGGCAAAACGCAATAGGCATGCTAATGTTTTCAAATTCATATATTGCAAAACGCAGTAAGCATGCTAACGTTTACAATGTCATATATTGTCAAAGGCAACAAGCAGGCTAACGTTTACAAAGTCATATAATACAAAATGCAATAAGCAGGCTAACGTTTACAAAGTCATATAATACAAAATGCAATAAGCATGCTAACGTTTACAAAGTCACAATAACCATGCTAACATTTGGCAATGTTATCAAATGGCAATAAGAATGCCAGCATTGACTAAGTCTTGCATTATGGAAGCTGTCTGTGCTGGTCAGGGGGGCGTGTGCGGGATGAGAGGCAGGCTTGTGGTGGAGCAGGTAAAGTAAACAGGCTGGACGGGCCCAGAGCTGTGGCAATCAGGGAGAGGCAGCGCTGCTAGGCTCAGCACAAGCCAAGACAACTCTGTGTGGTGTTAAAGCCAGCACTGGAACCCTCTCAGTGCACGGTCACACACACACACACACACACACACACACACACACACACACACACACACACACACACACACACACACACACACACCACACACACAGTACACACACAGTCCCCTCCCCTGTGGTTCGTAAGTGTTGGGTTCCTGACTGGGAAAGTCTCTCTTTTTTTTTTTTTTTTGCCACCCATCATTATAACTGCCACCCCCATCCCTCCCCCTCCGTTACCCCCCCACCCCCTGTTCCATTAATGAGAAGTGCCCGTTTGTGCGAAGGCATAGGGAATTAATCAGCACTGTTAGTGAGGACGGAGCCCGGGCCGCCTCCAGCCATCTGTGGTCAGTGTGGAGGAGAGGGAGATGGAGAGAGAGAGAGAGGAGAGAGAGAGAAAGAGAGAGAGAGAGAGAGAGAGAGAGAGAGAGAGAGGGAGGGAGATGGAGAGAGAGAGAGAGAGAGAGAGAGAGGGAGGGGGGGCAAACAGACTGTATAAGGGAGGTGTGGGAAATAGAGAGTGCAACAGAGGAAGAGAAAGAGAGATAGGGAGAAGAAAAGATAGGTAGAGCAAGATAATGAAACGGAGAGAGAGAGAGGGCTATAAGTGAAAGAGGGAGAGAGGGGGAATATTGTGAGAGGGTACAAGTTTAACCCTGCCTGTGAATGCTTGCCCTCCTGTGAAGACCACTGAAGCTACTGCCTCAGGCCTTCCACTCTTCCCTCCCTCTCTCTCTCTCTCTCTCTCTCTCTCTCTTCTCTCTCTCTCTCTCTCTCTCTAGTTCCTTTCCTTTTGTCCCAGTTCTGTATGGGGTTGCATTTTTTTCCTTTTCTTACTTTCGCCCCTCAACTCTTATCATCTCTCCCTCTCTCCTCTGTCATCTCCTTCTCTTCCCCTCTTCTGTTTTCTATTTTCCACTTGTCTTTTTTCCCCTCTCCCCCCCCCCCCCCCACACACACCCACCGTAACCCGAGGGCTGAGGAGTTGAGGAGTTGACAGTTTGTATATGTCTGAAGTGTGCACGCGCACGCACACTCTCTCTCAGACACACACACACACACACACACACACACACACACACACACACACACACACACACACACACACACACACACACACACACACACACACACACACATACAGTACACACACGCACACACACATGCTATACACACACACATGCTGTACGCACACACACACACACACACACACACACACCTCACATACACACACATTATTTACATTACCACCTCTCCTCCACATTGTCGTGTTTTAAACAGCAGCTGTGAGGATCTCTGTGCAGCTGCGCCGGCCTCGCTCAATCAGGAGGAAACCAGCCAGCAGAAGCCATCAAGCCCGCCGCAAGCCCCGGGTCTCAGTCTCAGTCTGCTGCTGCTGCTCCTACTGCTGCTGCTGCTGGGGGTGGAGGGGGGGGGGGGGGGGTATGGGGCAGGGAGATCAGAGTTTATTGTATAAGGTGGCAGCGTAGCCCTTAACCCCCGCTCTCAATCAATGCCAGTCTCCAGACACACCGCACATGAGGCCCACAGACCGCTGGCGCTCCCGACAAGCCAGGCCCGGCCTGGGGAGACACTGTCCAGACCCCGCTGCTCTTTCTTGGGGGCCCCCAGGGGTGGGGCAGGAGCTGGAGCTGGAGGTGGAGGTGGAGAAGGTGTGGTGCGATGAGGTGAGGTGCGTTGCGGTGGGGAGGCGTGGTGGCGTTGCGTCAGGCCTCCCAAATCCTGCGGCAGAGCTAATTAGCACCTAATCAAAGCCTGAAAGGTGGCTGCTCTGTGGTCTGCCCAGCCCCACACAGACACACACACACACACACACACACACACACACACACACACACACACACACACACAGAGCAGGGAGAGGCTTCAGCAACTCAGCTCAGCTCAGCACAGCGCAGCGGTGGCGGTTTTTTACGAGCTGCAGCAGGCCCAGCCTTGTCTGAATGGCCCGTGCTGCCCGCGGCCGACGACACTCTTGAGCACTTAGCGCTCTGGGATGACCGCGCTAGCGCTAGGCTCCCCTGCTCCTCTCATTGACCAACGTCAGTCCCTTATGTGTGTGTGTGTGTGTGTTTTTGTGTATTTATATATTTATTTGTTTATTTATTTGGTAATGAAGGCTTTTAATATTGTCTGTGAAAATTGGCCCAGTACCACCACAACTAATGCGCCATTTTGAAAGCTGGCCAAAAAAAAAAAATGGAATCGCTCCCTCAGAAGGCTTTTTGTGGATGCCCCACTTCAATAGTGTCTGTTCAGCACCTGGTTTACCCCACTCAGACTGAGACCCAATGGCAGAAATGTCAAGAGTATTCAATATGTCACCCTGTGTGTGTGTGTGTGTGTGTGTGTGTGTGTGTGTGTGTGTGTGTGTGTGTGTGTGGGTGTGTGTCTGTGTGTGTGTGTGTGTGCGTGTGTGTGCGTGTGTGTGCACGTGTGTGTCTGCACTTTTTTGACACTTCCTGTCATTATTATGAGGGAAGCCTGCGCTCTCGCCCGTTTTAATTGCCGTGCTTAGCTAGACGTAATTTAATTACAAAGATATAAGTTAATTGCTGATGAAAGCCAATCTAAATGTGACTGTCTTCCACTCTGAATGACATTCAGATCAATTGAGTTTTATAGGTCACCTAAGACATTAATTTTTTGGATGGCCGAACAATTGGCTTTTTAAATGCTGCTGAGAACAGGCTTGCCTGAACATAGATATCAGTCTTTCAGTAGGGGCTTCACTCAGACGATGAAATAAGGGGGGACGTGAGAGACCGATATCGGGGAGAGTTTGGATATTTGAAAAGCAATTGCTGTAAAGGAGTGCGATGGTGTCTTGCCAAATGGTCTTGTCGTCTTGCAACCTTGTAGCTGCAGGTACTTATGAAGTACAGAGACTGTGTGTGTGTGTGTGTGTGTGTGTGTGTGTGTAGGTGTAGGTGTGTGTGTAGGTGTTGTGTGTGCGCCCTGTGCTTTGGAGGACACAAGGCTGAATATGCTCTCATGCACGTTAGATCAAAAGAAAGCTGCTTCTCTTATTCTCCTGCAGCTTGTGGAAAGTATACCACTTCTCCTTTTCTTTCTCTCTCTATCTCTCTCTTTCTCTTTTCTCTTCTCTCTCTCTCTCTCTCTCTCTCTCTCTTCTCTCTCTCTTTCTCTTTCACACAGCCACAAACACACAGACAAACTCACACACACACTTTTCTTTCTCATCTCTTCCCTCTGCTTCACTTACCTTCATTTTTTTCTCCAAATCTTTTTTTGTCTTTTCTTTCCTTTCAGTTTTTCATCCGGCCTTGTTGACGTACACAAAATGTAAGCAAACAGCGTCCGTGAGCGTCCAAGCTAACGCGGGCGTAATGCGTTCTGGAGGCTGAGTGCTAAGCCAGCTGGCTAACGGCGGCAGCATGCGCATCTAGTCAAAG
>NC_084995.1:18085674-18088174 GCF_963854185.1 Sardina pilchardus | reverse complement strand
GTGTGTGTGTGTGTGTGTGTGTGTGTGTGTGAGTGTGTCATTATGTGTGAAGAGGAGAGTATTTAGTTTGTATGTCTGTGTGTCTGTCACATATTTGAATGCACATGTTCATTACATGCATGTTCAAACATGTAATTGGATAGGAGTGTGAGAGGTGTTTGTGCGCACACACACACACATGCTAAACACCAGGAGGGCTGTCAGCATCAATACCCACACAACAACACCAGCACCCTCCCCCAACAGCCTCTTCATAGATCAATCACGTCCGACCCAGAATGCAAACACAATCTCAAGCGCCAGGAAAGAGGAGGCAGGAAGCTTCTTTTCACCTTGTGTGTGTGTGTGTGTGTACGGGGGCATGTTTGGGTATTCATGCTTGCGTCCTTCCGTGTTAATTACTGACCTGTCCGTCACCACCAATCCCCGTGCTCTCCTCTTGCCCCCAAGTGAATGCGTTCATGTCGTCCGCCCGGCGAGAGCCACCCAAACAAGGTGGGCCTTTTCAGACACGCCGTAATCACACACAGCACGGCCCGGTCCGCGGCTGTCACGGCTGTTTTGCGCTCCTGTGTCCAATTGACGCCGTAGCTCCACCGTTGGCTCTTTCTCTGTGTGTGTGTTGTTTTTCCTCATTTGTCTGCATAGCTCACCGCCGATATGCTTGTTGGAGGGACACACTCCACAAGACAGCTGTATTTTAATCATCTTGCTTAGATTTTTTTGAAAGCGTTAGCGAGGAATAAACACGGTATATTCAGGGAAAACTCGTTACTGTTGTATTCTTCTGGAGTTGATGCTAGTGCTTTTGGAGTAGGGGGGTTGGGGGAGTGGGGTTCTGGGTAGATAGTTGCCAAATCGATTATCACAGTTTTGCTGGAGGATAATTTGAAATAGTGATGTTGAACCAGATGTTGTGCTTTTTTTAGAAAAGCAGAAAGAATGTTTTTTTGTTTGTTTGTTTCTATAAACAACAGTCTAACTGGAAAGTCGAGGCAAATTTGCCTGAACAGTTCTGCCATCCAAGCGGACAGGCTCAAAGTCACCGGACGGCTGCACTGGCTGTACTTCTGTTTGCATTCACAAAAAAAGTCTGTCATTGCGCGTTTGTAGAAGTGCAACAAGGGCAAGATTTGCCTCATGACGTACGATGTTCCAACATGACCAGTACATTTAATCCCCCCCATCTGACACCATGATTAACTGCCATGGTTGTTCCCAGACTGAAAAAAAAAACTGTCATATTTTTGGGGGGCGTTTTTAATATGAGTAGCCATGTGTGGAGAGTCATGAATATTTCAGTCCGGCTCTCGTCGAAGGTGCTGATCACTGGGTGAAAAACAACGGGGCTGATTATGCCGAGTGAGCTGAGCCCATCAGCCAAATCACTATACATAAAACATGAAATCACACAGAGGCGCTGCGCAGATGGAAACACTAACACACATGCTAATCTCCAAATCATCGCAATCCTCTTTAGTGTGTCGAGGATCCACCGCCGCACCGCCGCGGAATAAATGGAAGGTTTAGCGTAAGGGAAATGTAATGTAAGGTTAATGGAGACAGAGATGAATTCTGCCGAGCAGGTGTGTGTCATGCCAGAGCTAAAGGAAAGACACAACTATGGCCATAGACTATAGACTCTGTGCTTACACATACACCACACGCTTATAGTTTGGTGTTGTGTGTGTGAGTTTGTGCTTGTGTTTGTGTGTGTGTTCCTGCTCTGGGATTTCATAATCCTGTTTAAAAATGCTTTTGGAGAGCCAACTTCTGAAAAATGGTGGAGTTTAGCTTTTTTCCCCATCGAGTAATAAGTTTGCCTTATTCAGGAAAATGTAAAAGTAATGCATACTGTACACACTTTCCCACTATATGTTTTACAGTTTTTTTACTTTTAACTAATCAGTTAATAGATCAATGAATTCATCATAAATTGAATTGCATTTACATCTATACAGCTACCATTGTCGTTGGAATGATTGGTTGCTATTGAGTAGCAGAAGCACCATCACACATGACTCTCCGGTGCGGTGTGTGTGGGTACTGCAGGCAGACAGTGAGTATGTCCAGATGTAATGGGGCTTTGATAGATTTGGAGCTGCAGGCTGACGGAGAAGGTGTCGAGCAGCAGAAGGCAGTCCACGGCACAGTGCAGAGCAGAGCAGAGCAGGGGGAGTTGGAGGTGATTTGGTCCGGCAGAAGGAGGAGCAGGAGTAGGTGGAGGTGGAGGTGGAGGTGGAGGAGGGAGGCGATGGATCTGGAGCTGGAGGTGATTTGGTCCGGCAGAAGGAGGAGCAGGAGGAGGTGGAGGAGGAGGTGGTGGTGGAGGAGGTGGTGGAGGGCAGTGATGGATCTGGAGCTGGAGGGCACCGTGGTGCTGCTTGTTAGACCGGAGCCCCCTGAGCCGCCCTCGGACCTCTGGAGCGCTCGCAAGGCCCCGCGCTGGAGCCGCATCAAAGCCACGCTCGTTTAATCCACGGCCAATGGCCACACAGAC
>NC_084995.1:18078174-18080674 GCF_963854185.1 Sardina pilchardus | reverse complement strand
CTCGCGACTGCTCGATGTTTGGGGTGTTTTGTTTTAGCAGAGAAAGGAGTGATTTTGTTTATTGGTTCGGGTAATTCCTTTACATGAGCTGCAGGGAGATTTGTTCCACTGCCGGGCTGACCTTAAATGTTATCTCTTCCCCTGGGGTCACATCCACTCAAACATTCTCTCTTTCTCTCTCTCTCTCTCTCTCTCTCTCTCTCTCTCTCTCTCTCTCTCTCTCTCTCTCTCTCTCTCTCTCTCTCTCTCTCTCTCTCTCTCTCTCTCTCTCTCTCTCTCTCTCTCTCTCTCTCTCTCTCTCTCTCTCTCTCTCATTCACTCCTACACCTAAACCTCCATTGCACATACACACATACACCCCCTCAAACACTCTGTGAGTCTGTAGAGTTTCTGAGAGGCTGGTGGATATTACAGGAGACGGTTTCCTGCCTGAAACACAGAGGAAGAGAAGGAAAGGCAGTGAATTAGAAAGAAGAAGTGCTATAGAGCGAAGGAAAGAAAGAGAGAGGTTGGGGGGGTTAAAGGAAGAGGTGTGAGAGAGGTGAGACCAGACCCAGAGAACAGGAGCTGTGGAGGGGAGGAGGGCACGAGGAAGAGAGGTCCTCTCTGGGGGATGGAGGTCAGAGATTCAGCCTCCAGCTCCAAGGACACTCCTTTCTCTCTTTCTCTTTCTCTTTCTCTCTTTCTTTCTCTCTCTCTAACTATATCTCTTTTTGTGTTGTTCATGGACATGTAGTGTTGTGAAACACACACACACACACACACACACACACACACACACACACACACACACACACACACACATACACCCATAAACACACACACATAAACAAACATAAGCAGTAGCACAGAATCTGCCGCCAGATGAGAGTGTGAGCACTCCCACTCCAGCATGAACACTCTCTGGCTCACCAGGCCGCTGAGAAACCAGGAGTCAGCTCTCGAGAGGCGAACACTCTTGATAGGAGAACACTCCACAGAGTCACACACACACACACACTCACACACAGATGGGCACACACACACACACACACACACACACACACACACACTTTGATGTGACAAGAGGTGACAGACCATCCCAGCCTTCAACAGCCCGATGGACTGAAAGTGGGAGAGGACGAGGGTGGGAGGGAGGGAGGGAGGGAGGGATGGAGAGAGAGAAAATAGGCAGAGATGGAGTAGCGCTAGAGGAGGGCATAGAGGAGAGAGGTGACGGGGGGGGGGGGGGGGGGAGGGGGGGTGGTAGACAGCTAGGGATGCAGAGTGGAGCTGGAGCATCACAACTCCACTGGTTCAGTTCTCTAAGACCTGCCAGATAGTGTTTTATGGCCGGGACAGCAAAGTATTTCAGACTAAGAGAGAGAGAGAGAGAGAGAGAGAGAGAGAGAGAGAGAGAGATTTGATCTATTTTGCATTTGCACATTTGCACAACACATGATAACACATGATGACTTTTCATCATCTATTCCCAACACAGTGTGGTGTATGTAGACTGATTGAGTGAGTGTGAGTATGAGTGAGTGAGTGAGAGAGAGAGAGAGAGAGAGAGAGAGAGAGAGAGAGAGAGAGAGAGAGAGAGGATGGAGGACTGAAGGAAGGAAGGGAATTGAGGGAGGTGAAGAGTAAGTGTGTGTCAGAGAGGAGAGGGATAGCTGACCCTGATAAAGGACCTCCTCTGGTCCCGCGGGAAGGTCATGTCATCCCACCGCCTCCATGTTATCCCACCGCCCTCATCTCCTCATCACTCCATCCATCTCCCTCCTCGTCTGGTCTGGTCTGGTCTGGTCTCGTCTAGTCTGGTCTGGTCTGGGTTGGGTTGGGTGCAGCCCATGCGCAGGCTCGTGTGGTTTCTACACACGCAATCCCAGACCAGTGTGAATGGAGACGCAGAGAAGCCAGACAGCACATAGTGTGAGGCGAGGAGAGACACCCAGAGCATGTCTGCTGGAGATGGAGCTCCTGCATGCATGTTGTGTCCCGCTGGCGTTGTTACTGGCGTCCATCGTGTCGAGCTGCAGAAGCTCGGGCGGTTGAGGCCGGGGAGGAAGTGGAAGCAGCTGGTCAGTCCACACAAACAGAACCGTGCAGAGTTGGCATCGGTGCGAGCTGCAAGCCATTGTGTGTGAGCCTGTGCTAGAGTGACATCAGAGTCCAAGGGATAAAACTCCACACCTGCCTGTCTCTCTGACTATCTCTCTGTCTTCATGTATGTCTGTCTGTCTGTATTTCTGTCTGTCTGCCTGCCTCTCTGTCTGCGTGTGTGTGCCTGTGTTTCTGTGTGTCAGGCTAAGGCCATCAGATGTGGAGCTGGTTTGGGTGTGTGTAGTAGATGAGCATCCCTATGAACATGAAAGGGAGGAGCAATGATGCCACTGCTGCTCAGAGATGCTTGACTACACCTACACACACGCACACACACACACACACACACACACACACACACACACACACACACACACACACACACACACACACACACACAACACACACATTACAC
>NC_084995.1:18060674-18068174 GCF_963854185.1 Sardina pilchardus | reverse complement strand
ATTGTGATAATGTACACTTTTATTCAGCTGCAACTAGCCCTGGCACGTTTCTTATTGATTGTACATTAGGTGTGGAAATCAGACATTTCTCCATTTATGCTCTCTCTCTCTCTCTGTCTCTCTGTCTCTCTCTTTCCGTCTCTGTTTCCTTGTCTCCCTCGTTCTCATTGTGTATCTGGGCGAGTCATTACCAGACGCTGTAATGAGTGTTAGGTGCTGCTGTTTGGCGAATTACTTCGGCCCGTGATGGTGGGAGGAAAAAGCTCATTTGTTTCTCTTAATCTGTTGTGTGTGTGTGTGTGTGTGTGTCCGTGTGTGTGTGTGTGTGCGCTTGTGTGTGCATGTGTGTGTGTTTGTGTGTGTGTGTGTGCGTGTGTGTGTGTGTGTGTGTGTGTGAGCGTGCGCGCGCGCGCGTGCTTGCTTGCGTGCGTGTGTGTGTGTGCATGTGTACGTGTGTGTGTGTATGTGTGTTAGGGAGGAGGGGGAGAGCAGCTCACACCTAGAATTACCGAGGATGCCTTTGCTGGGAAGATTACAGCAAGAGTCTTCTCAAGTCTCCAGAGACGCCATCGAACAAAAAAGCTCAGACACACACACACACACACACACAATGCACATTCAAATACTCACTTATGTTCGAATGCAAATGAAATTACTCTTACACAGTGTGTGCGCGCACACATACACACACACACACGCACACACACACACACACACACACATTGCTGTGTTTTGGCTGCTGTTTCATTAGGTTTCTCATATGGGCCAATGAGGCAATACATTTAGCTTCCCATTTCCTCCAGCTACGGGCAGTGCTTGCCTTGCCTTGCTTTGCCTTGCCCTGCCCTGCCTTGCCATGCGTGGAGGGGTGCAGTGGAGTGTGGAAGAAAGACCCAAGATGGCTGCAAAAACACAGCCTATGGTATGGCAGTGCAGAGCCCATGGCCAGGTTGGGTGTGTGTGTGTGTGTGTGTGTGTGTGTGTGTGTGTGTGTGTGTGTGTGTGTGTGTGTGTTAGAGAGAGTGTGTGAGTGCTCCCAGACTGTAGGATGTCCAGCTCTGTTTTCACAGATTAGGGAAGAATGTTGCCCAATGGCAACCCCTCTATTTAGGAGCAGGAAAAATACCCTTTTTCTGTATGCATTGTGTGTGTGTGTGTGTGTGTGTGTGTGTGTGTGTGTGTGTGTGTGTGTGTGTGTGTGTGTGTGTGTGTGTGTGTGTGTGTGTGTGTGTGTGTGTGTGTGTGTGTGTGTGTGTGTGTTATAGAGGAGAGGCGAGATGAGAGGAGAAGCTGAATTGATAATGCTATTGAGTAAGGGGAAGCCTGGAATGAAAGCAGACTTGCTGGCCTATAGGGCATACTCCAGAGTGATCCTCTGTCTCTCTCCCTCTCTTTCTCTTCTCTCTCTCTCTCTTTCTCTCCCTCCCTCTCTTTCCCTCCCTACTCTTTCTCCCTCTTTCTCCATTTTCTCTTCCTCTCTTGCTGGCTAGATCTTGTTCTCTATCTCTCTCTCGCTCTCCTTATGCTGTGTGTGTGTGTGTGTATGTGTGTGTATGTGTGTGTGTGTGTGTGTGTGTGTGTGTGTGTGTGTGTGTGTGTGTGTGTGTGTGTGTGTGTAATAAAACCCTAACCTTTGAGCTCCATTTGGATGAACCCATTTTTCACCTTCCAGGCTTCCGCTGGTTAAAAGAGAAAAAAAAAAGGCGAGGAAGAAAAAAAGGGCCCTTCTGTTTTTACTGAGCTCTGAAAATGGAGAAAAGAAAAGACACGGGAACAGTGCAGGCATAGTCTACAGAGAGAGAGAGGGATAGAGAGAGAGAGAGAGAGCGATAAAAGGAGACAGAGAAGAATGGACAGCAGAGGGACTCAAGCTGAACAAAGGAGAAGAGGAAGGGTAGAGAGGAAAGAGGAGAAGGCGGCCAGGCCAGGCCCGCAGCCCCTAACAGACTCAGGAGGAGCGGAAGAAGCGCACAGATCCATCATGGAGAACAATCAGAGGCGCTGGGCGGCGCTGGGCAGAGCGGCGTAGCCATGCCCGCTTCCGTGGCCTTTGCTCGGGGAGAGAGGAGGGAGAAGGAGGCGGTGGTGGTGGTGGCGGTGGTGGCCGCGGTGCCTGTAGTGGCGTTCTCCATCACTGGCCCCCCGCCAGTCCCGTGTGCCCCGACGTCACGATCAATACGAGACCTGCTCGTGGGCCAAGAGCCGAGGCCGCTCACCCGCCGCGTATTCAATCACAGCTCACTCCACCATCGCCGCCCGCCACCCCTACAGCCTGAGTGAGTGAGTGGGGGAAGAGGGGGGGGGGGCAAACAGCAACCCTATTCTCTGGCCAAGCCTGTGTGTAATGCGCTGAAACTCTGGGATGGTGCTTTGTTGGCCACGCCACGCCTGCTCGGCGCGGGGGCCCTTGTGTTGGACCGGGCGCACCACAAAAGGAGGGTTTGTTAAGTCCGACCAAACACTTTCCCTGGGATGGCCGAGGCCAGGGCTGGACAAAAACAAACAAGCGGCCCGCACGGCCACTGAGAGTGGCCTGGCCGTGTAAGGATTGTGTGTGGGATTTGGCCTCATGCGTGTGTGTGTGTGTGTGTGTGTGTGTGTGTGTGTGTGTGTGTGTGTGTGTGTGTGTGTATGTGTGTGTGTTTGTGTGTGTGTGTAAACCGAGCAGTTGCTTAAGCCTGTTGTGCGAGACCGAGTCGCCTCTGGATTAGCTGCTCTCGCATCGTCCAGGCCTTTGTCCGACACCACAACACCACCACTACACCCCGAAACACACACACACACACACCCCTCTCTCACTCACTTCTCCCTCTTCTTCTCCCTCTGTCGCCTCTCCTCTCCTCTCCTCTCCTCTCCTCTCCAGCAGACAGTCGTGACCAGCAAACCGTAAAACGAGTGCAGAACGCCCACTGTCGAAAGGCCGACATTTCGCACCCATTGTCCACGGACCCCCCCGCCTAAGCTGCTTAAAGACTTCAAATGTGTCCGCCCTCTCGCGCTCATCAGCGCCTTTTAATGCTTAAGTGATCATGACAGTAATTCAAAAACGTGTTTGTTTCTTCTATCCTCTTTCTCTCATCCTCTTCCTCCGTTCCCCCCTCTCTCTCTATCCCTCCCTCTCTCTCTCTCTCTATCTATCTCCCTCTCTCTATCTCTCTCTCTCTCTCCCTCTCTGTTTCCCTTTCTTCTCCAAATGCCAAAGGGGTAGGGAGATGAGCACGTCTGGTGGGTCAGTGATTAATGTGTAGGATCTGCGTGTGGCGTAGAACATGGCCACTCCTCAAAGAAATAGACTATCATTGTGTGTGTGTGTGTGTGTGTGTGTGTGTGTGTGTGTGTGTGTGCTCATGTGTGGAAAGGGACAAGAAAATGGCATGAATTTAAAACACAAAGCTGTCTGCAGTTGAGGGGTGTAGTGGTGCATGTAGTGAGCAGGAGCGCTCTCTCTCTCTCTCTATCTCTCTCCCTCCCTCCCTCTCTCTCTCTCTCTCCTGGCTGTCTGTAGAGTAGACTCGGGCTCTTTTGTGTGGCCTGCTTCTGAGTGACTGGATTAATCGACTGCGTGCTGCTATCTGTCCCAAAGTAGTGTGCCGATACACTGTCCCACGCACACCACTAGACTTCAGGAAATGTGTTTGCCTCACTCTCGCACTCTTTCTCTTTCTCTCGCTCTCTCGCGCTCTTTCTCTCTATTTTCTCTCTCTCTCCATCTTTCTCACTTTTGTCCCTTTCGGTAGGCAGTCATTTAGCACAGCACACTGCACGGACTTGTGTGTGTGTGTGTGTGTACCACACACACACACACACACACACACACGTACTCACACGCACAAGCTGGCACACACACACACGCACACACATGCACACAGACGCACACATGCATTCATGTGCGCACACACATTCGCACGTACACTCACTCGCACACACACACACACACACACACACACACACACACACACTCCCTCTCACATAACCACACAGCACACGTAATTAACACTAAATTAACCCCACCCCTCTCCCTCGCCTTCAAGCAGGCCCCTTCCATTTCCCGTCTCTTCATTTCTTTTAAACCTCTTTTTCTTTCCCTCGCTCTCTCTCTCTCCCTCGCTCCCTCTCTACCTCCCTCGTTCACTACCCCCACTCTCGCTGGGCGTGTAATGGTTTTTCTTGTTTCCGTCCCCAACAATCGATTGGAGAGAAACCCTTCACAGGAAATGATTTCCCGCGCACCCACAAATAGCCCGTAGACGACCAGAGATTTCACGCTGATAATTTGTGGGCTGGCGCTGTCCACGGCAACTCTGGGTGATGGAGATTGAGAGATGTTTGTCAGGAGGCATCCTCTGAGGTGAAAAATGAAGAGTGTGTGTGTGTGTGTGTAGGTGCCTGTGTGCATGTGTGTGTGTGTGTGTGTGTGTGTGTGTGTGTGTGTGTTGTTTGTGTGTGTGTGTGTGTGTGTGTGTGTGTGTGTGTGTGTGTGCGCGTGTGCGCATGTGTGCATGTGTGTGTTCGTGTGTGCGTGTGTGTGCGCGTGTGTGTGTGTGTGTGTGTGTGTGTGTGTGTGTGTGTGTGTACGTGGTGGGGGGGGATAGAATAGAGCGCAAATTACTCAAGCCAGCAAATGGCACGCAAACCTAATGTGGCAAATAATAGCCATGAGAATGAATATTTTAGTGGCACGCAGGGCTCCGACAAACCCAATTTGCCCAGGGAGACGTGAGACGGGCGATGGGCATGAGTGGCAGCTCCAGTTCCACTCAGCGCTGGGGCAGGTGGGCGACGCCACGTCTCGCCTCGTCTCGCCTCGTCTCGTCTGTGTCTCTCCCTCCTTCACTGCAGGCTCTTCTTTCCCTTATTCTATCAATGTGGCATGTGTGGCTGGTGTACACATGTTATGTCAATGAGGCATATGTGTATGTGTGTGTGTGTGTGTGTGTGTGTGTGTGCTCATGTGTGGAAAGGGGCAAAAAAATGGCATGAATTTAAAACACAAAGTGTGTGTGTGTTTGTGTGTGTGTGCTGTGCGCACGTGTGTATTATGTTATTAAGGTGTGTGTGTGTGTGTGTGTGTGTGTGAGTTGGGAAACTGACTTTCTCAGTTGAAGGAGAAAAGGAGAGGAAGGGGTGGGAACCGACAGTAGAGAACAGAGGGAGAGTTTGAGCAAAGTCATTGTTTTGCCTGCCCACTGGGATGATTAGCTGCCATCAGCTGATCAATTCTTTGATAAGTGGGTGGGTGCTGTGTATGTGTCTGTGTGTTTGTGTCTGTGTGTGTGTGTGTGTGTGTGTGTGTGTGTGTGTGTGTGTGTGTGTGTGTCAGCATGCTGAACAGATTGATCTGGACCAGAGGCATTGCTGGACTGACTGCAGGCAATCACTAATCCAGGTTCCACTAAACTAATCTATGCCCTTACTGCCCACTGACATCACACACACACACACACACACACACACACACACACACACACAATTCTGTCTCTCTCTTTCTCTCTCTCTCTCGCTCTCTCTCTCACACACACACACACAAACACACACATACAGACAAATTCTCTCTCACACACATACTCACACACACACACACACACACACACACACACACACACACACACATATATACACACATCCACACACACACATGCACAAAATTCACACAGCCAGAAGAACAGACACAAGACAGATGGAGTGATAGAAGGAGAGATGCAGAGACGCTGGTGGACATGGAAACAAACACAGAGAGATAAAGAGAGGATGAAGCCCAAACAGGAGGAGAGCAGGAGAGAGGGAGTAGGAGGAGGAGAAGAGTGCTGTGTTGGCCTACAACTCACTTTATGACCTTTGCTTTATTGCAGCCAATCTGGTGTGTAAATATTAATTTATTCATGAGTGTGCGTCTGGACGCTGTAAGGGAAGGCAGCCATCTACTGGCAATAAATGAATAAACGAGAGCATGGGAGAGGAGAGAGAGAGAGAGAGAGAGAGAGAGAGAGAGAGAGAGAAAAAAACATGGAGGGAGGGAGTAATGGCTGAGCGGATGGAGGGCAACTCACATTCGTCTGAGTCTTGACACAGTACTGTGTGTGTGTGTGTGTGTGTGTGTGTGTGTGTGTGTGTGTGTGTGTGTGTGTGTGTGTGTGTGTGTGTGTGTGTGTGTGTGTGTGTGTTCGCTTGGGTTTTGTATCAGGTAGGTAGATGATAAAGCTGCACGCGTCAGTCCATCCATCTCCTTCAGCCAACACACTCCACTAAACGCTGGACCAGCAGGCGTAAGCACGTTAACACCGGTCCCATTACGGGTCACCACACCTGAATTATCAACGCAAGAAAACCCGAAACAGCCATGATGACGTTCCCCTTACACACACATGAAGCACGGGCCGGCTCCAACGTACCTTTTACGGAAGGGGCGCCGCAATCATTTATCAATAAAACCATTTAAGCGTGATAGAATGAGGCTGGGGAGTAGGGTAACTCAGGAAAGTGTGTCAGTAACGACAGTCTTTAAATCACTTAGACCCAGATGAGAAGCATCACCGCGTATAACCTTCAGTCGCGTCTGGCGTGCGTGTTTTCGGGGAGATGTATGGCCGTTCGTTTTTTCCGACTGCCCAGCGCGGCCGTCCGGTGCTCAGTGGTTTGGAAAACGTTCCCCGCTCCGTATTGAGAACCGATGAGCGATCCATTTGGGATTGATTTCCGAGGAGCGTATTGACAGACGCGGAGAAAGGCCTATTGGCAAGCCATTGTGGATAAGACATGTTGAGTGAGTACAAAGCATTTGTTAGTGATTACGTAGCTCTGGGTCTCTCTCTCTCTCTTTCTCTCTTTCTATCTCTCTCTCTCTCTCCTTCTCTCTCTTCGTGTGTGATGACTCCTGATAGCGTGTCACTGAACTGGGGGAGGTGGTGGTGGGGGCTGTCATGCAAGCCTCAGGGGAATGATGTAATGGTTGATTTTCTCTCCCCCCCTCTCTGTCTCCCTCTCTCTCTCTCTCTCCCTCTATCTCCTCTCTTCCTCTCCCTCTCTCTCTCTCTCTCTCTCTCTCCTCTCTTTGGGGGTTGTCCTCTGTCTTTGCTGCTGAGCTTGCACTGCTGTCTTTATGCCTCAGAGAACTCGTGCCTGAGCTCGCAGCATCAACGTACAGTAAGCACTGCCATTTGCTCGTATCTATCTCTCGCTGAGAATCTGGATCTCCGATGTATGTGGACGTGTACGTTTCTTGCCTTGAGCTCCGCCGTTGTTTATTCTCACGTAGAGCTGAGTACAACATTTTCATTTCCTTTTTTTTTCAGCCTTTAGTCGTTTGTGTCTGTCAGTGTGTGTGTGTGTTCACTAAGACCTCTCACTTGGAGTCAGTGCTGCTAATAAGTGCCCTGTGTGTGGAACAGCCCCCCAAGCCCTCTGCTGGCTCTCTGCTGCCCCTAGTGGATGGGGTTACTGGGTTTGCAGTGCAGATCGGGGAAGGGGGTTGGTTGTGGCAGTCGTCTGTTTGAATGGATGCCT
>NC_084995.1:18039033-18055474 GCF_963854185.1 Sardina pilchardus | reverse complement strand
ACACACACACACACACACACACACAAACATACTATAGCCCAAATATAACTTCTCACCCTGGTTTTCTAATTGCCTTTCCACTTTTGGAGTATCCACTGATAAAAACTGGCTTGTGTCACATAGTCTCTCTCCTTCAGTAGTTCTTTCCCCCCCCCCCCTCTCTCTCTCTCTCTCTCTCTCTCTCTCTCTCTCTCTCTCTCTCTCTCTCTCTCTCTGTCTCTCTGTCTCTCTCTCTCCCCTCCGCGGTCCTCTCTAACTGGTTCATTTCACATGTTGCTGAGGGGGTAGCTGGCTGAGAGGGAAGGCAGGCGAGGAAGCGATAGAAGGAGATATAGAGAGATACTGAGCCGAGGAGCAGAGCAGGAGGGAAGGGGAACGTGAGAGGGAGGGGGAGAGAGAGAGAGAGAGAGAGAGATGAACGGGGAGATGGAGATGGCTGGATAGAGGAGACTAGGGACATTGTTCCCCTGCAGAAGAGATAAACATACCGCGGTGCTCTCCGTGGTATTCAAGCCACATTCCCTGTGTGTGTGTGTGTGTCTTTGTGTGTGTGTGTGTGTGTGTGTGTGTGTGTGTGTCTGTTTGCGTGTGTGTCTGTGTGTGTGTTTATGCGGGTGGGTGGGTGTGTGACCTTAAAAGGTTGTATTTCCATTGCAAGTGAAAGAGATCTAGAATAACACTGGGAGATTGGCCCCTGATAGGGGCTCAAGAAAAATAAAGCCTCCAGCGCCCCCCCTCCCCTCCCATCCTGCGCTGGGCCTGGGAGCTTGACTGATGGACTGACGGCAGTGCTGGGTTCACTGGCTGCTGTTGCAGGGTTGTGGTGATCAGTGTTTCCTGCTAGCCCAAAGTGATATTAATGAAGACCCTCACACTCCAGCACCTGTCGGACTCCTACTAATCTCTGCATACAGACACACACACACACACACACACACACACACACACACACACAAACACACAGACACACACACACTTACAAACACACCCACATACCCCCACGCACACACAAACACACACACACACACACACACACACACACACACACACACACACACACACACACACACACACACGAGCAGTAGCTTTCATGCATCATTTCCGCACCTATACCCCTAGTTCTTCACCAGGCGCTGCACTAATGAATGGACTGCGCTGTGGCTGTCAACCCTACCGGGCGGCGGGAATGTCGAGACGGATGCTCCTCCTCTCCCGCATCCCCACCTCGGCCAATCAGGCGGCTCCTCCGCTCTAAGGGCAGCTCCTCTGCAGGGCGCTCTGCTCCGTATAGGGGCGTTAAAGGGCCTGCATTTCCCATGACTAACGCTCTCCACCCGCCACCCCCCACCCCCCCCACTCATGCTCTCGCTGCTTATCTCTCTTCCGTCCTCTGCCTTTTCTCGGGATGTGTCTCTCCGTATCTGTCCTCCCTCCACCTCCTCCTCCTCCTCCTCCTCCTCCTCCTCCTCCTCCTCGTGTGTGTGTAATGTATTTTGCATCTCTTGCGCTGTCGGCCCGCTAGTCTCCTCCTCAGTGTTGCCCAGGCTTTGTGTTCTGTCTTTTTTCTCTTTTTTTCCAGCTGCCTCACTAGTATAATAAAGCTCCTGACTGCGAGTGTGTGTGTGTGTGTGTGTGTGTGTGTGTGTGTGTGTGTGTGTGTGTGTGTGTGTGTAAGAGATGTGCTGCCTTAAGGGTTCTAATAGTACTTATGGAGTACCCTCTGATTCTTTTATTCTCACTCCAAACACGGCTCAACACAGCCTTCACATCTATTTAATTAATCACTGACACCTCCACTAATTACTGAGCTACAGTGTGTGTGTGTGTGTGTGTGTGTGTGTGTGTGTGTGTGTGTGTGTGTGTGTGTGTGTGTGTGTGTGTGTGTCTGTGTGTGTGAATGTGTTCCGCTCGATGCGCGTCTGTGTCTGTGTGTGTTAGTGTGTCGTCTTTTTTGAATACGCTCGAGCACAATGTCCCCTTGTGTGGGCAAACGCCGACGTTGCCACGGCAATGAGATGACACTTGTTATCTGTGCCTGGCAGTCAAAAGGAGCGACAGAAGAGACGGAGGGGAGAAGAAAAGAGGAGTTTTTCTCGAATGCTTGACCCTGCGTCCCGTCATATCAGCATCTCTTTCCCTCTCTCTCTCTCGCTCTCTCTCTGTCTCTCTCTCGCTCTCTCTCTCTCCTCTCGTCTGCGCTCTGTGTTCTGTCCCTTTCCATCTGTCTCCTCTGAAGGCGGCGGATGAAAGGGTCCGGGGCGCGCGGCGTCTGATCCGGCGGAGAGCGGCGACGCGGCTACTGGCGTGCGGACGAGGAGATGGCCCCTCCGCGCTCCCGCCGACGCCCGCCCGTCGTCTCTCTCTCCCCCTCTCTCTCTCTCTCTCTCTCTCTCTCTCTCCCCCCCCTCTCTCTCTCTCTCTCTCTCTCTCTCTCTCTCTCTCTCTTATCTTGCGCGGGCCCACTCGGCTCGGCCCGGCAAAGACGACACGCCAACATTATCATTAGTCCTCTTATCGCACTTTTCTTCTCCTCTATCTCTCTCTCTCTCTCTCTCTTTCTCCCCTTCTCTCATCTCTATCTCGCTGTTTCTTTTTACTCTCTATCTTTTTCTCACATGCACACTCTTTTTTGCTCTCTCTCTCTCTCTCTCTCCCTGCCTCTCCTCTCTCTTTCTCTTCTCTCTCTCTCTCTCACTGCCTCTCCTCTCTCTTTCTCTTCTCTCTCTCTCTCTCTCTCTCTCTCTGTGTCTGCCTTTCGCCAAGTGTCAAACTCAAACGTGTGTAAATGTGCCTTGTGTTCTGTGAAGGCCTGATGATCTGTGAGAGAGAGAGAGAGAAAGAGAGAGAGAGAGAGAGAGAGAGAGAGTCTTTGATTTATTTGCACGTTGTTCTCGTTTGAGGGGAGATATGGAGCGTGTCCTTCAGGCTTATTTATGCCCGGGGTCCGCTGAGGATTGAAGAACAGGAGAAAAGGAAATAACAAGAGTAGAGTGTGTGAGAAAGAGAGAGAGAGGGAGAGATGCTGCCAGAGGGAAAGAGAGAGAGATGTGTTGGGGGAAGTGATGAGAGAGAGAGAGAAAGAGTGAGATGGAGAAAATGATAAAGGAGTGAAAGAGCGATAGAGCGGGAATATGGAATGATGGTAAATTGAAGCGGGTGCTGTTCGTAAGCGCTTTTGTTAGAGCTCACCCCCCTTATGCGTTAAAATATTTAGAAGACAAACTCAAAGAGCTCATTCACCAGAACGTCCGTAAATAACAAAAAATACCCCACCGTGTGTTTCTTTTATTTTTTCCTGCTCGCAGCTGAATCTCTGCGCTTGCCTTCTGAAGCAGTCCAGTGAGCAGTGAGCTCAATAAGCAGTCCGAGAGGGGGGGGGGGGCTGGGTGGAGGGGGGGGGGGCAGTGTGAGGAGTCGGACAAAAGGAAAATCAATGGCTGACAAACACCGAGCCGTCTACCGGTGGAAACATGCCACGAGCGCCACAGACGTCTCCCACTATTAACTCCTGCATCGAGGAGTGTGTGTGTGTGTGTGTGTGTGTGTGTGTGTGTGTGTGTGTGTGTTTGTTGGGGGGGCTAGTCTGCAGGGAGGCAGAAGCAGTAGAATGTTCTATAAGGTCTAAATCTCTATTTTCACGTACAGCTCAGGAATAACAGCGGCTAGTCTAGTCATGTTGGAGAGAAACAAAGGAACCCAATCCAACAGACATATGGTGCCGTGGTGTGCTGTGCTGTATGCTGGCGGTTGGTGTGAAACCACAATCATTAGCATCGGTTTGCATAGATCATGTAGGAAGGTGGTGATGATGATTACTGTGGTGGTGTGAGTATGTATGCTTGCAGATGTGTTTGTGTGTGTGTCTGTGTGTTTCTTTGATTGTGTGTGTCTCTGTGTGTGTGTGTGTGTGTGTGTGTGTTCCACAGTTCTCCTCCGCTCCGCGTCTGCACTTCTCTCCTTCATCTCTGCCCCCCCCCCTTCCTCTCAGGCCCCTCCTTCCTTCTCATTCCTCCTCAGCGCCTGGCTTTGGGCGAAAGGAAAAAAAAAACTCCATTTCCCATGTGACATTTCAGCAGCGCCCATGTCGTTAGAGGGAGACGCTGCCTCAGAGAGCTGTAAATGTTGTTGGGAGGGCCTAATTGGCAGTCCCAGGGCAAAGGTCAGTGCTGGCCTGCTCGCTGGTCTCCTCCACTAGAAAGTGCTCCAGTGAGCCTGGCTGAGGGCGGTGGGAGGAGGAGGAGGAAGAAGAAGAGGAGGAGGAGGAAGAGGAGAAAGCGGGTTCTCAGCCATGATTTATCTTTTCTTTTCCTCCTCACCAAAACCTGGTGTGAGAGAGAGCACCGGCTGGCCAGGGGGCAGGGATGGAGAGAGAGACAGACAGAGAGAAGAGAGAGGGGTGGAGAGAGAGAGAGATGGAGAGAGATGGAGAGAGAGGGGGTAGAAGGAGGTAGAGAGAGAGGTATGGAGAGAGAGGAAGAGTGAGAGAGATAGAGAGGGAGGTAGAGAGAGAGGTATGGAGAGGGAGAGCTGATTGAGCAGGGACAGCACACACTGCAGGCAGAACAACCTAAAAATACAGCAGCAGAGAAAGACAAAAAGGAGCAGAGATTGAAGAGAAGAGAGGGAGACAGGGAAAGATGGAGAGAGAAAGGGGGAGACATGGAGAGAGAGAGAGAGAGAGAGAGAGAGAGAGTATGGGGGGAGAGAGAGAGACAGGGAAAATTTGTGTTTTTTTAAGGGTTGTCAAAGCACTGATGGTGAATGCACTCAGATCAACCTTGCTGAGCTGCAGGATTATTATTCTCTCTACTTCCCATTCTGTTTGCCTCTCACACACACACACACACACACACACCTGTTCATTAAATACATCTGACTCCTATTGCTGCTCTCTGGTGGTCCTGTGCCCAGTGATTGGCTCTGACACATCCACGGGAGAGCAGACTTACCCACAATGCATCTGTGCAACATCAGAGTAATTCTGTCTGAACGAAGGTTGTCTGGCTGCCTGAGATGAACCAGTACTCATAGGTATTAGTGTGCACAGTTCACTTGCTAGTATATCTATTAAGGATATATGTGCGGGCATGTCTGGGTTTTCAGGGGAAAACACACACACATACCTACACACAGACACACACACACACACACACATGCACACACACACACACACTGACACACACAGACACACACACACACACACACACACACACACACACACACACATACACACACACACACGCACACACACACACACACACACACGCACACACACAGATGTGTCTGCAGGGGTGTGGGCTGTGTCTGTCTCCCTGGCTTAATTAAGAGGGTAGCATTTGCTAGATAGCGTCCAGAGACTATGACCACGGGCGACGCAGCGCATTCATAAAGTCCTAAGTCTGTGAAGCGGAGGGATGGAGGGATGGAGGGAGGGAGTGATGGAGGGAGGGAAGGATGGATGAACTTCCTCCACACACGGAGAGAGAGCGCTGGGAGCGGCTAGCGGCCGGTCCCCAGTGCGGCTGGACGGCGCTGGACTATACGGCGGAACAGCTGCCTCTCGGGCTCTCACTCGTTTCATTTCTCACAGTCACTTTCTCTTCTACCTCGGGCCGCACGGCCACTCCGCAGGTTGCACACACACACACACACACACACACACACTCATATACACGCAGCCCACCAACACCCACACATACACACAGAAACATAGACACTCTCGGACTCGCAAACGCCCACACACACACACACACACACACACACTCATATTCTCATACACTCACAGCCCACCCACACCCACACCCACCCATACACGCAAAAACATAGACACTCTCCGCCTCAGAAACACAAAAACACACACACACACACCACACACACACACCGTCCCCACACCCACACCCACCCCCACGGCGTGTCCCAGAGGCCCTGTGGAAGGTTAATAGAAGCCTAATTTGCTGGTTGTGTGGGGCAGCAGAGCTGCAGCGCTGTTCCCAGTAGACTCTCCCCTAATTGTGTTCCTCTCCTCCGCCTCACCAGCCTCGCTCCCTCACTCACACACACACACACACACACACACACACACGCCCAAATATATAAATAAGGACTGCATTAATTAAAAGGAATTCTTCCCTTCTTTTTTTCACTCTCTCTCTCTTTCCCTCGTTCCCTCTCTCCCTCCTCCGTTCCCTCCGTCGCCTCCGTGCCCCCCTCTGCTCCTAGTTTGCTCTCTCACAATGCAGCAGCGTGTAAACAGGAAGGAGCAATTATGGACTCCGCAAGGAGGGGGGCTGCACAGAATGTGTGCATCTGTGAGTGAGTTAGTGTGTGTGTGTGTGTGTGTGCGCGCGCATCTGTGAGTGTTTGTGTGTGTGTGTGTGTGTGTGTTTGTGTGGAAGTGTGTGTGTGTGTGTGTGTGTGTGTTTGTGTGTGTGTGTGTGTGTCTGTTTGAAGGAATCAGAAAGTGGGTGAGGGTGTATGTGTGTGTGTGTGTGTTTGTGTGTGTGTGTGTGTGTGTGGCTGTGTCTGTGTGTATGTATATGTGTATCCGCAAATCTACTTTCAAACTGTGTGCATGTTTGTATATAAAAGTGTGTGTGCGTGTGTGTGTATGTGTGTGTGTGTGTGTGTGTGTGTGTGTGTGTGTGTGTGTGGAAGAGAGAGCGTGCGAGAGCTGTAGCTGAAGGTGTGTCCAAATCAGTTCTCAGTGCATGGGTGGCTGGCTGCGATAGTCACAGTCCCCTCCGCTCCATACATCCACTAGCACTGAAGTGCTCTGCGCTCATAATGGCCGCATCAGTCTCCATGAAGAATGCTGAATCTATGGCAGCGCCGACGGAGGCACAACTCAGAGAGGAGGCTTTAGATAGCGATCACACCGCCACGCGCTGGGATATTAACAGAACAGGAGATGAGGAACATGAACCTGCAAACACACACACAGGGAGAGGACAGAATGTTCCAGCAAATCCACTCCTGATCTCATTCCGTTTAACTGAGAGAGTAGTCTACCTGAGTGATAGCTAAGAGCTCCAGACAGAGAGACAGATAGATAGATAGATAGATAGATAGATAGATGGATACATAGATAGATACATAGATACATAGATACATAGATGCATAAATACATAGATAGATAGATAGATAGATGGATAGATAGATAGATAGATGGATATAGATAGATATCTGTTCTGTGGAGTAACAAGATGACAAACTGTGCCTGAATTTAGGCAGTACACTATGTAGTGTAGGCTCTCTAGTCCTCTTATAAGGTAGTACACTGTGGAGCATGGACTGCAGTCTTCTCATAAGGCAGTACACTATGGAGTATGGATTGTAGTCTTCTCATGAGGCAGTACACTATGGAGTATGGATTGTAGTCTTCTCATAAGGCAGTACACTATGGAGTATGGGCTCTTGTCAGTTGGGCTTATGTGTGCTTTACCAAGGCTGTTATTACCTCTGATGTTTGGTCTGTCATCCTCAAGTTATGAATCCCTTTGTGTACAAAGTGCATGTGAATGTGTGTGTGTGCGTGTGTGTGTGTGTGTGTGTGTGTGTGTGTGTGTGTGTGTGTGTGTGTGTGTGTGTGTGTGTGTGTGTGTGTGTGTGTGTGTGTGTGTGTGTGTGTGTGTGTGTGTGTGTGTGTGTGTGTGTGTGTGTGTGTGTGTGTGTGTGTGTGTGTGTGTGTGTGTGTGTGTGTGTGTGTGTGTGTGTGTGTGTTTGAGAGAGACTTGTGGGTGTTTTGTTGACTGCCAGCCCAGCATGCTGTGGCCACTGCTGTGGGGTGACCTGAGCTAATCAATACTGAGACAGCAGGGGGCATGATGGGAAATGGAGTTCTGAAGGCTTCTCAGCTCTGATCAGCGTGTGAGTCAGACCTGTTCACAGGGGCTCCACCTCATTGCTTGGCCTCTCAAGCAGACCCTAGGGCACCGTCGTCATCAGTAGGGCTTAAACCAGGAGCGCAGGGGTATCGGCTTGGATTTAGGCTTAAATGAGCTGAAATGTGAAATCGAGGATTTTCTCCTCAGACATGAAATGGCGTGTGGAAAGTTTTGTGGAACCGAATAACTAACAATGACAACTGTGATAAAACCCCCCTTTTGTTAGGATTTACATTTTCTTTGCATTTCCTTCACATTTCTTGCACTCCCATGATATATATTTTGAATTGCTTTTGATATATCGTTTTGCTATCATTATTGCTGCATTTTCTGTTTGTCTGTCCTTGGTTCGGTGGTTCCTTTTTTGTTTATAGTCACTTTTTTCCCTTTAGGTTCTCCCATGCCATCCTCTCTATCAAGTCCATCAGTCACTGAGCATTCACATTCTCAACCACCATCACCCAATCTCCATGACAACCAGAGTCCGCTGCTAAGCAATGTCACCACGGAGACTGTGCATGACTCGGACTCTGAGGAGGAATTCACAGCCACCCTGTACTTACCAGTAGCTCAGCAGGCACAGGGGTCTGCATGTAATGGTAAGGTCTCTTTCTCTCTCTCTCTCTTCTCTCTCTCTCTCTCTCCCTCCCGCCTCTCTCTGATTTTTATCCGCAGTTTAATCAGTTAGTGCAGAAATGCATTCACTCACTGCTGCCATAAGGCTTGCTCTGTGTGAGAAGTTGTACAGCCACATGTCACCGTTCATCTGTCATCTGCATCTGCATCTTCAGCTACTGCTCTGCTCTCTGTCTCTCTCTCTCTCTCCCCATCTCTCTCTCTCTCCTTCTCTCTCTCCCTCTCTCTCTCTTCTGTGCCAAACTCAATTTCTTGAAAACAAAACTGTAATTGTGTCATGTGCTGTGCCTCTGCGATACCACAGCGCTAAGGTTATTTCAAAGGCTGTTTTCACTTGCTTTGATGCAGCATGGGGCCAGACTGTGATGTTAGTGGTTAGCCCAAAGGGGACCCTTTGTTTGGCCGCGCCGCCTATGAAAGGGAGGCTTGCACTGGGCCTTTGTTGGGCAGATGGTTCGGACACACTGTATGCATTCATTCATTAGGGGAACACCACAGCATACGCGAACGGATTACAGCCTGCCCATTTCCACTTGTCTCTTCTGTCCGTCGTTCCTTTTTCTTGACACACACACACGCACACACATACACACACACACACACACACACACACACACACAGGCTGTCTTGTCATGCTTGTCTCCCTTTTGTGCAAGATCTCTACCCAAACATAAATTAAAGCTTAGAGGCAAAGCTAATTAACAACCATGGAGTACGGCCACTACGCTGTATGCACAAACACACAAACACACACACACACACACACTTGGGCTGACAAAGCTGAACTAATTGAAGCTCTGTAAATTCATATGCATTTGCAGGCTGACCAGGGAAGGCTCAGACTAATGCAATTTAATGCATGTCAAAGGTTAGCATCCTCTATCTCCCCCTTGATCTGCACCGCACCACACCAAACCACGCAGCACGTTTCTCCGCTCCCCGTACTGTACATGGACTTTGATGAAGGTCTTTTGTCCATTCACCATCTCTGCTCTCTTGCTGCCCACCTGCCATCCACCTGCTGCCTCAATAAAAACCCGCACAAGCCCGCAGAACGTAGCCACTGCCAAAGGAATCCATTTGTTTAACCGCTGAAAGCCTAACCTTCACAAGCCAGTCAGCGCCACTCTCCAGCTAGAAACAAAGGCTGCCATGACGGTGCTCAGAGACACTGCTGTAGCAGCGGCGGCCTTCGCCACCCTCACAATTCATGGGTTTCACTAGGTCCCTTTCCACAGGTGTGTTAATCAGGCATCATGCAGTCTGCATTGATGATCAAGGTGCTTGATTTTATATACCTGTGGAAAGGGACCTGATGAAACCTATGAATAGCACTGTGCGTTGACCAGAGAATGAAGTGAGCAAAGACAAACAGTTAGAGTCTGTTCACTCAACCACTAACTGATGCGTTCACAGAAGCAGGGACAAAAATGGAATTTAAAGCATCTCTTTTTTTCTAGAATCTTCTCATTGTTAGAATGAATAGCAAGCAGCATTCCATTCTCGTTACTTCATGCTCTGAGAGCCGTTTGCCCATCATCACAACCACACCTCACTTTCTCTCTCTCTATCTCTCTCTCTCTCTTTATCTCTCTATTTCTCTACCTCTCTCTCTCTCTCTCACTCTCTTACTCTATCCTCCTCCTCTGTCAGATCCTTTCTGTGATGTCTTGTTGCCACAGAAAGTGCGGGCCAAACCTTAGCCATTAAAGCAACCTCCCCCCCACACACACCCCACCTCCGATCTTTAATACCCACCACATACGCACTCACTACCCCTCATCAAAAAGGCAGCGGAGACAAAGACATTTCAAGTGCTCTGCATTAATTAAGCCATTTCCCTACATGCACGTCTCCATCGATCCGCCATCACGGAGCACTTAAGGCCAACAGGCCAGCGGTGGAGACAGGAGTCAGGGAGCTCAGAGCTCATTAACCCACACCAGAGTGTGTGTGTGTGTGTGTGTGTGTGTGTGTGTGTGTGTGTGTGTGTGTGTGTGCGCGTGTGTGCACGTTTGTGTGTATGTTTTGTGAGTGAGTGATTTGTGAGTGAACTACAATAGGGCAATATTAAACCAAAAAAAAAAACAAATGCCTGGTTTGAACATACAGTATATAAATCAATAACATTTTAAATGCTACGCACATGACTAAGACAGCAATTCAGCTCCTACCGCTGACAGTTAAGTAAGGGATAATGGTCTTCACGGTGCTCAGGAATAGCGGAAGATTATGCATGTTCAAGGTGATAAGACAGTTAATGGCCATTACTAGAGCATTATTCTCTGCTACCCGAAGAAGTCCCTGAAGTTACCATGACTACCATACTTGCTGCATTACCTTGCAATGTTGTGGTAGAAAGAATATTCCTTTGGTAAACAAAAAACATGAATGCATAATTCAAACCTCACAATGAACCTGGCAAATGGTTATGTCAAAAAAGCATGGGACTACTTCATAGATGTGGAAATGTCAAAATTTAATTGACACAAAAGATCCTTTAAAGAGAGAGAGAGAGAGAGAGAGAGAGAGAGTAAGCTGAGGGTAGAGGGCAAGACTCAGGGCTAATTCCCATCAGGCTTTGTTCCTGTCGGCCCTAGCTCATAGCAGGTGTGCCTCCTCAGCCGCCCCAGGGTAAACACCGCCTCATGCCCTGCCTGCCCACCCGCCCACCGCCTGCCCACCCGCCCGCCTGTCTTGCCCGCCTGGCTGCCTGGCTGCCTCCAGTCAGCCTAATAGCGTTGGAGCGCCCCGCGGAGCTGGAGTCCGTCTGGAGCCCGCTGGCTCTCGCCGTATCAGCCTCCCCTCTGACAGGAACCAGCAGCAGCCCCGAAGCTCTGGCGTCTCCCCCCGTCTCTCTCTCTCTCTCTCTCTCTCTCTCTCTCTCTCTCTCTCTCTCTCTCTCCATCTCTCTCTCTCTCTCTCTCTCTCTCTCTCTGTCTCTCATCTCTCCGACCCGCGCTCATCCCCACCGTCCCCAGCGCTTTGGAGGGTAAACCCCAGACCAGACGTCTGTATGCACTCACTCACTCTCACTCTCACTCAACTGTCTCCATGCTCGTTATTGATCATGCTTATTTTTTTCTTTTCTTTTCAAACTAAAACACTAAATAGCTTAAAAGCCAAAAAAAAAGAACAAAAAGCATGTTATCCACAAACGAAAAAAAAAAAAAAAAGCAGCGAGATGCAGAGAGGTCGGCGGGCGAGAGGAGCAGGACAGGTCAACTTAGGGCTCGCGTCCATTATCGGTCTCTGCCTCGTTGACATGGAGCTCATTGTCAATTATCCCCTTTGAAGTCCTGGAGCTTAGAGAGTGGACAGGGGCCTGGGGCCGTGGTGGGGGGGGGGGGGGGGGGCAGCTGAGGGGCCGCGTTGGCAGGCGGGCAGGCGGGCTGGCTCACTGAGCAGGCCTTGGACTGGGGGCCGGCCGGACGGCAGGCAGGCAGGCAGCTCCTGCGCTGACGGACTATTGCTATTGTCAGATGCACTGGGCATGAAAGTAGCAATTTTACAGCACAGGAATTCCAATAACATTTACCGGAGCCAGGCCAAGCCCAAAACACCCGCTCGCTCCCCGCGCCCTCGCCTGGGCTCGCATCGCCGACACGCTTGCTTAAGCCTCCACTGTCTGTCCTCCCTGCTCGTCTGTCAATTTCTTTTTTTTCTTCTTCTTCTTCTTCTTCATATCCCCATGCTCTGTCTTTTCCTCTCTTTCTCTCTCTCTCTCTTTCTCTCTGTCTGTCTTTCTCCTGTCCAATCTGTCTACATTGCTCTCTGTTCAACCTTCCTGGCCTGTTGAGAGTGTGTAGCCTAAATGTATATTAGCAACCAAAAAACCCCCCAGCAACACAGTAACACAGAGCTGGTATGACAGGCTGTATGTGACAAGAGCGTTGGGTTCAGTGCCCTGTAGACCAAAAAAAATAAACACAGGGAGGCAATAAGGCGTTTGTGTCACGGTGCATGCTAAACGCATACAGCAGGAAAACATCGATTAGCAGGCGGCCATTGAGGCGGACGGGGCCTGAGGCTAGCGGGGAGATTTTCTCAGGGATATACGGTGTTTTCCGCCGTGGCTCCACTCCGTCACGGAAAGCGTCACCGAGACACAACGGTCACGCCTTAACGCACCGGGTCGCCCGTCTCCGCTAGCAGTCACGACACCGTACTCCCGGGGTCGCGCTCTTACACAATGACGGATGCATAATTTAGACGTTCGTCAGAGGCTGGCACCTGGAATCCGAAACATCGGCAGGTGGAAAGTGTTCTTTGTTTCTCATGTTTTGTTTATTTTGCGCTGTTTTTAAAAGGTTTATCTTTGTTCAGATGCAGTGCCTTTGTCACTCTCACTCTCGTCACTTCTGTTTCACTCTCAGTCTCTCTATGTTCTCACCTCTGCCACTCTTTCTCAAGTCTTTACTGGTGATTACAAGCAGTTCTAGGCCTCAGATGCGTGTCAGCAGGTTTTGTTGTTTGACATTGCTTCACATCACAACCCGAGGGACAATGGATATAGTAGTCGTAAATGGAGGGGTGTGCGTGTGTGTGTGTGTGTGTGTGTGTGTGTGTGTGTGTGTGTGTTTATATTTGCATTTGCTGGTCTTGGCATTTTCTTTTTTTACCGCCACAGAAGAATGGACTTGAATCCGGTGGCCATTAAAAATGCATCACGGCAGAAAACAGTTCGTCATCGGCTTAAACTGTGATTACTCTCCTGCTCTCTCCCTCGCTGGCACGGTTGAACATGGCAACAGACTTGTTCGACACAAAGCGTGCCTCAAGATTAGCCAGCCCATTAGTTGCTGAGTGATCTGTTTGCCAGCTGAAACCCCTTCTTTCTCACTCCGTTTATCCCTGGGAATGCCTACCCCCCCCCCCTCCCCCCATTCACACAGTGTCAGGGCAAAATAAAGATAAAAACAAGCATTCTGATTATTTAAAGTAAAGGTGAAGAAAATGTCTTTTTTGACCGTTCTCCTACAATTAACCGAGTACCTCAGTGTTTACATTCAGTGTCCCTCCTGCCTGGTCAGTCATTGGTTGACATAGCTGCGCTGAATCAGATTACTAAGTGTGGCCCTGGTGTGGATGTTTGCTCAGTTATCATAGCAGAGGGCTCTGAAGACAAAGAAGGACGCTGTGTTTGCCACCCTGTCTGCCTCTCATCATAATGTATTTGATCAACTCCAGGCCGAGATAAGGGGTTTTGCGATCCGTGTTATAAATGTGTTATTACACTTTAGTTAACAGCAGACAGGTTGTTTCTATTCTGTGTCGCTCATTTCCTCTGAGCTCAGCAGTACGTTTGACATAAAGCTTCAAATTTAATTCACCTCCAAGTCACACTATCCTCGGACTCAACAGGATAAAAAAAAAGAGGGCGGAAATATGAAGAATTAATTCTCCTCGGATCCCAGTGCAATTATTCTGAATTAAACAGAATTATGAGCCTTGCAGTGCGGTCAGAGCGAACGTTGGCCAGCCGCCGTGCGGACACACCACCACCTCCAGAAGAAATCTCTTCACTTCTGTAAATGGCCGCTCTGTACTCCACTCATTTCTACCAAGGTGTAGAAGTAGAAGCCTCTCTCACATCCTATAATTGCTTTTCCCCTCCCTTTCGTGCGTTCCTTTACCCCTTCCTGATTTTCACCATGGGTGAGTTTTCTCTCTATTCCTTTCTTTCTCTCTCTCTCTCTTTTTCTCTCTCTTTCTCTCTCTCTTTCTTTCTCATTCTCCCTCTTTTTCTCGCTTACTGTCTAATTTTTTCCTTTTCCTTCCTGGCGGTGCCATGCTTGCTAGGGGTGCCATTGATCTACGGTAATGATTCGCCCTTGAGTTTGTCAATATTTAAAAAGCACTTTGTCCCCTGGAAAATCATAGACAGGCCAGCTGATAAATGTCATAACCTGATGATATTTATCTTGTATAAATAGCACACTGGTCATGTGTTTGAGCAGCCCTGGTCTCAGAGGAGTGGGCTGTGATGAATAAGCTCTGGACATTTTTTCCTCCAACTCTTGCCTAGCTAGTCACATGATCTAAGTGATAACCAAGGACAAGGGCAGCTCAATGCTAAGTTATATAAACAACCTTCAACCTACTGTTGGATTGATATAGATGATAGATATGAGGGAACCTTGACGTAAACCTTAAAGTTTAGTGAAATATTTGTGATTTATCGAGGCCGCAGAGGCATTATTTTTTAGGCTGGGAAAAATGTTCCTAAAAATTCTTTAATGGAGAAAAAAAAGACCTACTTTTGCTCAGATGTGGTGTGATCTCTTTAGCTCTCTCTCTCCCTCTCTCTCTCTCTCTCTCTCTCTCTCTCTCTCTCTCTCTCTCTCTCTATCTCTCTCTCCCTCTCTCACCCCCTCGCTCTCTGCTCATTACACTCTGCTAATGGCAGTCTTTGATTTTGGGAGCCGTCTGAAATTGGCTGCAGGAGGACAAAGCCCCAAAGCTCCTCCCAGGAAGTGTTGGGACGGAGAGGGGCACGGAGGGGGTGGAGCTGGGGAGGCAGGGAGATTACAAAATGACAGCAGGGATAGAACCTTGACACACCAGGGGGTTTTATTTTTATTTTATTGTATCTTCTTCTTCATCAGTTTTTCCACAATTGCTAAAACACGATTTTAAAACCTTCCAGGCTTTTCTCAAAGCTGTAAACACAAAAAACATATTCTCAAAAAAACGTTCAGAAAACCTTTGACACTTTTGAGTCATTGTGTTTAATTGCGACATCTGTGCTTTCTTTGTGTTTACTTTTTGCCACTTGTGGTTCAGGGATTCGCGTTTTAGAAATCCAGAAAAACTGTAAGTGAGACTTTCTTCAGTTTGTTCTTGCCTCTCCTCACCACCCCCCAACACTCCACACACACACACACACACACACACACCTCCACACACACACACACACACCTCCACACACACACACACACACACACACATACCTCCCTCCTCCTCACCCTCTCCCTGCACACATACACACCCCTCACACCTGTCGGGCTCACGGCGCGCCTGCCGCCGCGCTACACAAAAGAGGCATTTCCAATCCCGCGCGGGTCGGCGATCACAGGACACCGGATCCCTGCCCGCGCGCCGCCACAAAAGGGCGTCGCCGCCGGGCGACAGGCACTCCGGGTCAGCCCTCCCTTTCAGGAGGAGTGGAGCGGGGAAATGAGCTTCACGCCTCACAGGCCCCGGAACATGTTCCCGCTTGTGTGGAGAGGAGAGGAGCGGAGTGGCCCCTCTTCCCCCTCTTCCCCCTCGTCCCCCTTCTTCCCTCTGATCGCCACCGCAGCCACCTCCTGTCATCCCTGCCTTTTCTTCTCCTCCAGTTTTCCACACCTGTCTCTTTCTACTCCCTCTCTCTCTCTCTCTCTCTCCCTCTCTCTTTCTCTCTCTTTCCTCTCTATCGCTCTCTGTCTCTCTCTCTCTCTCTCTCCAGTATCCTCCTCTCATCACCATCTGCACCATCTGAGCCTTACGTTCGGTGTCTTGGAATGACAACAAAGGAAGTGTGTTGTATACTGAGGTTTTTGGTGACAGTGTTGAAGTGTTTTATGGATGGCCCAGGAGAAGCCCTTACTCTGGTGTGTGTGTGTGTGTGTGTGTGTGTGTGTGTGTGTCTGTGTTTGGTTGGAAGAAGGGGTGGGTTTGATGGGTCTACTAGCCAATCTGGTCCTCGTTTACGGTTACCCACAATCCTTCCAGTCCGATCCGTCACATATATGGCCGTACCACATGTCACACCGCACACTTTCATGGCCCCACACACAGAGTTAATTTAGGGTCGTGGTGGCGCTTGAAGCTCCCTTTTGTTTGTAACTGGCGGAGTGTGTGTACTTTCCCAGCAGTCAGCCACTTCCTGCCATACCCGGCCTCCTCAAAAGATGTTGCAGAAAAGCGGCCGCCTTTGA
>NC_084995.1:18031533-18034033 GCF_963854185.1 Sardina pilchardus | reverse complement strand
CGGGCCAGATGGCCTGTGGTGGCAGAAGGGGAAATTTAAACACTTGCGGGCCAGCGATGGTGGTTCCACCTCAGAGGGTCCAGTGGGTCTGTTCTCCACCTCTGGCCCACTCAGATGGACAGACTTTTTCTCTCTCTCTTTCTTTCTCTCTATCTCTCTCTTTCTTTCTCTCTCTCATGCCTCCGACTATATCCGTATTCAGAGCTGGTCTTCTGAGGTGGGCTGCTGTCCTCCTGTGAGAGGCTTTTGTAATAGTAATAGATATCTCTGAATGGCTCTTGAGTATTCCACAGCTGAATTCTCACACTAGGAGTATGCTCTGTGTTTCACGCTTCAGGCTTTTCAAATGTATTTCTATATATATCTTTTTTTTTTTTTATCATTATTTTTTGTAAACTAGACACCCAGAGGGGATTAATGATCTACAGTACTGTAGTGCATCTCTGATCTGATTTTCTTTTCTTTCCTTTCCTTTTTTTGTGTAATGAAAATAAGGCAGGAGGAGGAGAGGGAGGGTTGAGAGAAGCAACACATCCAGGTGTAGGATGATTATTATGGGAGTGGAGGAATGCACAGTGGCGCAGATGTTGCCACAGCAGCGGCTACAGAAAGAAAGAAAGAAAGGAGAAAAAAGAGAGAGAAAAAAGGGAATTGTAACTTTTTCACCTGGATCGTCACCTTTCATATGCTCTTCCCTCTGTGGTGAATGATTTCTGAGGCCCTGTGTGTGTCGGGGAAGAAAAGCAATGCTAACAGCACTGGGTGTCTGGGTATGGGTGTGTGTGTGTGGGTGTGTGTATGGGGTGTCGTGTGTGGGGGGGCTATTTTGGTGTGTGTGTGTGTGTGTGTGTGTGTGTGTGTGTGTTGGGGTGGTTGGAGGTGTTTTGGTGTTTGTGTGTATTTGTCCATGTCTGGGCATGTGGTGTGTATGTGGTGTGTGTGTGTGTGTCTGGGCGTGAGGTGTGTGTGTGTGGTGTTTGGGTGTCTGTGTCTCTAACCCAGAGCGAAGGCCCGGGGGCAGATGAGCACACGCGTCACAGAGATGCATGGAGAGGTGAGGAGAGGTGGCCCTCTTTCCCTCTTTCTTTCTCTCTCTCTCTCTCTCTCTCTCTCTCTCTCTCTCTCTCTTCCCCTCTCTATCTCTCTCCGTTTGCCCTCAATTTCCCACCTCTAGGCATTGACAATATGCCATAATGCTGTGAGGCACAGACTGCCTGAGGAGGAAAGAGCTGCTAAGAGCTCCAAATGTCACTGGGTTTCTGGCTGTGTGTGTGTGTGTGTGTGTGTGTGTGTGTGTGTGTGTGTGTGTCTGTCTGTCTGTATATGGAAGCATAAGACAGAGAGAGAGAGTGAACAGAGAAAGAGAGAGAGGACTAAGAAGTGAAAGCATAGAAAGAGAGCAGGAGTGAAAGAGACAGTGCAGGCTGGCGGCGCGGTATGTGTGTGTGTGTGTGTGTGTGTGTGTGTGTGTGGGAACTCTCTCCTCGGTGGCAGGGGCACATGCTGGCGCTCGGTCACTCAGCTGGAGATGGGCACAGGCCAGGGTCAGACACCTCCCCCCAGCTGGCCTCGTCACTCTCCAGAGAAGCTCTGACCCAAGAAGAGGAGGAGAGGGAGGCTGGACGGAGAGAGTGAGAGAGAGAGAAATAAGGGAGGAAGAGATGGAAGGTGTCTGGTTGGGAGAGAGGAGAGAGTTTGTGGAGCAGCTTGACTGAGCAGACACTAAACAGCAGAGCCCACTGCACTATAGAGAGCCAAACAGACAGCAGTCAGACTCCAGCTAAAGGATGGGCACGGAGCTCAACCTAGAGGTTCCCAGTGCTGAACAAGTGCCAGGGTGTGTGTGTGTGTGTGTGTGTGTGTGTGTGTGTGTGTGTGTGTGCCTGTGTATACATACGTGTGTGTGTGTGTGTGTGTGTGTGTATGTGTGTGTGTGTGCGTGTTTCCTCCTCCATGTTCTTCTGGGCTGCATTCCGTATTGCGTATTGGGTGAAGTGCTGGCTGAACGTACAATTAGAGTCCCGCAGCAGCAGCAGCGTATAAATAGCCCCCTCTGCTCATGCTCAGCACACTCTCAGGCCCTGCCTCCTCAGGGCCGCATCACGGCCAGATTGTTCATACGCCGATATTGCTGTACAGGGGGGAACTACTTTAGTGTTATTGCTCCCCCCCCTTCCTTCCACTAATAAGCAGAGAGGCTATAACGCTCACGGCCATATCTGTGCCCCCTTAACGCAGGTAACTCTTTGGGGTTCAACCAAGGATAGGTGGACAGACATAAATACAGTCACACACACACACACACACACACACACACACACACACACACACATATATTTGGAGTGTGTACGGTGTCTGTATTGAGAGGGGAAGTCTCCTTGTGTGGCCCTTGGTGGCGGGGCACAGTGAGGAGTGGATGAAGTCGGGGCACTACGTGATGTTCTTTCAGTGCCTCTCGAGACACGGAAGTGTGTGTGTGTGCTTGCGTGTGTGTGTTTGC
>NC_084995.1:18019033-18021533 GCF_963854185.1 Sardina pilchardus | reverse complement strand
AAAAATAGACTTTACTGCACGTCTGCGGCTCTCCGCTGCGGTCGCAGCTCTTTGAGGAGCCGAAGGTGTTAGAAGGGGCTTTATGAGGAAGCAGAAAGGAGCACGCTCGGTTAATTTAGTGGGATTCATTTAGCGTCATTTAATCAGCCCTTTCTATAAAAAAAGAATTAAGAAATTAAGAATTAAGTTTCACAAAAACCTGGCTCACACCACTTCTTACCCTTATCTTGTTATAAAACGTGTGATAAAAAGTCATTTGTTTGTGTGCATGTGTGTGTGGGGGCGGGATGTGTGTGTGTGTGTGTGTGTCTGTTTAAGAGAAGTGTTTGATGGCTGAAAGTACAGGGAGTCTATTACAATAAAAAAATATATAAATATATTTAACAGAGTTGGCCCCAGAATGAATGAGATTTAATTATGGTTAATTGTTCTTTTAATTTGCCGATTGAAGAGATTATTTTGTTTTCTGTGAGGCTGGATCACAAAAGTATCAAACGATCTGCCTCTGGCTTGATTGATCTCTCATTATGAAGCCTTTTGACTCAGCATGTCGTAGAAATGATATCGCACAACGATCGACAGAGCACAGTCACACAGCCGCCAAACACAGCAAGCCTGACCTGCTTATGAAATTAAATGGATAAGATATTAGATGGCAAATATCTTAGCCCAGACTAGACACAAGAGAATGTGCGTGTGTGTGTGTGTGTGTGTGTGTGTGTGTGTGTGTGTGTGTGTGTGTTTGCTTGTCCATATTTTTATGTGTAAATGCATACACGTGTGGGGAGGTAACAGGAGTCAGAGGTTTCAAGTCCTTCCACTGAGAGGTCAATAGGTCAGCAAAGTCACAGGAAAACACTGCATAGAGAGTGTGTGTGTGTGTGTGTGTGTGTGAGTGAGTGTGTGGCAGGTCAAAAAGCAGGTCCTGTCCACGCGACAGCCCACTCATCATCTCACTCCTCAGATCCCTGGCAAAGCCATCAGGGGGAGGACAGGACAGAGAGAGAGATGGAGAGAAACATGGAGAGAGGGAGGGATGGGGGAGACAGGAAAAGAGAGGAAGAGAAAAAAGAAAGAGATGATGAGCTGTAGATCTTCTTTCAGCTTTTGATGAGGTGTGTGTCTCTGAAAGGCAGATAGTCTGCTCTTCTCCTTTTGAGGATTGATGAGCAGAAAAAACGTTGATTGCTCTGTGTGTGTGTGTGTGTGTGTGTGTGTGTGTGTGTGTATGAAGAACAGACTTTGATTGCTTAGTCTGTGGGAGTGTGTGTGTGTATGAGAGAGAGTATGAGTTTCTGTCTCAAAAGACCTTGCCCTAGGCCTGTCGCCTGCTGATCTCAGCTCATGTCCCCCTCCCCTCACACACACACACACACACACACACACACACACACACCTCTTTCTCTCTATCCCTATCTCTGTCCTTCTTTCTTTTTCTCTCTTTTCTCTTTCTGTCTTCCTCTCTCTCTCGCTTCTCTGCCTGCATTCCATCTCCCAGAGCCGGGGTGAGTGCTAATTGAAGCAGCCTCAATAGCTGCAACGTTTTGTGTGTGTGTGCGTGTGTGTGTGTGTGTGTGTGCGTACACACGCGGCGCTCTGACAACCTTTCCCCCTAATTGTTTTTGTCTCTGGTGTCTCATGTCCCTCATGTAGAAAATTAGCAAAGCAAGCGCTTCTCAGAAGCGGGCACGATAACCTAATAGAGATGGATGTGTTCGCGCCCGCGTGCCACCGCGGGGTCTGTGGGGATGGGGACGTGTGCCACGCCACTCCTGCTGACCCCGCAGCTGCCCTCCGCTGATGCCCACGCCGAAAACATGACCCACCTCACCCACTTGCCTTCAACCCGCTACTCATGTTGGCTGAGAGTAGAGAGAGATGGGGAGAGAGAGATGGGGGGAGGGAAGAATGTTCTAGAATCTGACATAGGGCACCATAGCAACAGCGAGTCGGAGCCATTGTTTACTGTGTGCGGTTCAGCATTGTGACTCCGGTTCATCAGCAGGCCGTTCTCAATGCAGTCCTGTGTTTACTGCTGTTGCGCTTTCAAAAGAAGTCTGACAACAGCAGGTCGCTTTTGTGTGTGTCCGTGTGTGTGTGTGTGTGTGTCCGTGTGTGTCTGTGTGTGTGTGTGTGTGTTCATTTGGCCTGCTGTATCGCGTGATATTGCATAGTTAATTTGGAGAAATTTACAGTTAATCCCATAAACCTGGCTCATGAATCGTAATATTAATTTAATTGTGTGGGCGACTGAAGTCCTTGCTTCATACTTTTATTGAGGAGAGAATACATCACCACAAGAGAATTGAGCTCATGGTTCTACTGTGCATAATAACATTAGGAATATGAATATATATTTATATACGTACAGTTGAGCTGAAAGTGCAATGCACTTGCACAGTGTCTGTGTGTCTCCGTGTGTGTGTGTGTGTGTGTGTGTGTGTGTGTGTGTGTGTATGCAAATAAGTGTATGTGTGGAAGGAAGTGTTGATGTACGCAC
>NC_084995.1:18004033-18014033 GCF_963854185.1 Sardina pilchardus | reverse complement strand
GTGTGTGCGTGTGTGTTGACATAGGTATGCATTAAAGTGTACATGTTTTAGGTATTTGTGTCTGTGTGCATGTTTGTGTGTGAGTTACTGTGTGTGTGTGTGTGTGTGTGTGTGTGTGTGTGTGTGTGTGTGTGTGTGTGTGCTTGTCTCAATGCCCCCATGTCCTTGTTCAACAGGAGCCACATAGCAGCGCAGGGCTCAGGAGGAGATTTCTCATGAAGGTTGAGATCAATTGTGTGCACGGTGGGTTAGCTACCCTGCCGAGCCGTAATGCTTGTTTGCTTTCCCCGTGTGGTTCAAGGCTACAGAGGGTCTCTCCTTCTCCCTTTACCTCTCTAGCTATCTGTTTTTATCTCTCTCCCTTGCTCCCTCTATCTCTCTCTCTCTCTCTCTCTGTCGCTCTCGTGTTCATCCTCTCTCTCTCAGTTCAGTTCAATATTCACATTATTGACATGGCGAGAAACACATTTATGTTGTCAAAGCAGGATAACAGGCACAACACACTATCATCCTCCTCTCTCTCTTCCCTCTCTCTATCTCTCTCTCTCTCCCTCTCTATCTCCCTCTCCCTCTCTCTCCTCTCTCCCTTGCTGAACACATCGATATAGAGACCCGGCCCATAGGGTGTGTGGGTGTGTGTGTGTGTGTGTGTGAATGTGTGTGTGTGCGTTCACCCGCTGTGTGTTGTGTGCTTGGGCTAATTCTCCGGAGGACAAGGGAGCCAACAGGCCGAGATCGAAACTGGGCTCATTTTCACGGCAGAATTGAAATATTTTAACCTCTGCTCTCCGACTGACGCCGTTCAAATTGATGCTCTCCGGGCACTAGCCGAGTCTTGTTTTTTTTTTTTATCTGGCCGAGCGTTGCCTGTTTATAACGCCAGCCCGAAGCAGCCTGTCATCATCAGATGTGTTGTCGTGCTGTTCTCCCCAGGAGGCCCACCTACTAGAAGTGGCATGGATGACATGATGGTTCAGATTACATGATTTTTATGAGCTTTTACGGCGATCTTTTACCGTTAATCGTATCGGATTAGGCAGTGGTAGAGCCTTAAACTCTCACTGCGGGTTATCTTGGGAGATTGGCCACATCGCAACAGCCTTCGTTTGCCGTCATAGTGTCCGTGTCAGCAAAGTGTTAGCAGGAGCTAAGCTACAGAAGTGCTGATTGTTGTGCTCGTGGTGCACGCTAGGCCTACACACATAAATGCCCACATGATTGCAGCGCACGGCTCTTTTTGGCGTTGGACTCCATTCCGTTTCATTGTTTTGGATACAACTCCGCACACCAGCGCCAAATCCTTTCACCGCCGCCTCGTACATTACCATTCGCTTCTATTTTTGTTGGCACCACCTAATGAAATCCATTGTTTATCGGCTCGTCGGCTGGAAACGCTGGCGTCGGCGGATGCGAGCGAGTGACAGAAAGCGTCGACGCACTTATGTCGGCGGAGTGTGCCCTAAGTGGACGGCCTGATTTCTGACTGCAGGGAATGGGCCTGCTGGGCCAGTGTGAGGAGCTGGCGTCTAGGAGTGGGATTTTTGGACTAACCCAGGGCGGGGGGCAGCATATCGATCGAGTATCGAGTGCACCTCCCCATCTCGAGTGCTGCCCACAGTTGCTCCCCACGGTCCCAGTCTTCAGGCCCTCTCTGCGCCAAGCGTCTTCATCTCAAGTCAAAGCATACAGCGCAGCTGACGAATACATTACCGCTGTGCTGTACACATACGCGTCTACGCAGCGCCTCGGGCAGGGGTCGTGACCTCTTGACCCCCCTCTGATGCCACTCTTGGTCTTCTAAGGGGCAGGGGGCGGGCTGCGGTGACCCGCGGCAGGGGTGGAGGGGAGCGGCGGGGGCGGCTCTGGAGCGCAGGAGTCCGAGGGCAGGGGGAGAAGCGAGGCGGGGGTCAGCGCAGCGGCTCTCTCTCTCCCGCCCACGCGCGCGGCCGGTCACCCCCCCGCAGGGCTCTCTGCGCCGGCCGAGCCGAGCGGGAGCGGCTGGCTGTGAGTGTGAGGCTGGCCTGCCTGCCTGCCTGCCTGCCCGCCCGCCTGCTCCTCTGCTGGTTTTGAGGCTCTGGTCCCGGGTGAGTTGGAGAGCCGATCGGCTCTTCAGTGGCGCATAAATACATACGGTGCACGCCTTTGCCATCTGTGGAGAACACAAAAGGAAGGACCAGAGAGAAGAGGAGAGAGAGAGAGAGAAGAGACAGATAGAGAGAGAGAGGAAGAGAGGAGAGAAGAGAGAGAGAGTGGTAGAGAGGAAGAGAGAGGACAGAAGCCAACTTAGACTGAACATGAGAGCAAAGGAACAAAGAAACAGAGAGGAAACTTTTCTTATTCTTTGTCCCTTCACAAATGCTAACACACACACACACACTTACACTCACACTCACATTTCCGTTACCATTCCTCAAAGTCTTCTGTTCCATTTCTCTTTCTTTTTTCTGTGGGCTTTTTCAGTCGTTTCTTTTCTTCCGTTTGGTCTCTGCACATTTGTTCAGTGTTTTCCCTGTTGCCTGAGTGCATTCTGCTCTGAGCAATGACAAGGCATTAGCATTGGCAGCCTGTGGATGATGAGGCCTGGCTCCTCTCCTCTCCTTTCCTCCTCTCCTCCTCTCTCCTTTCCTCCTCTCCTCTCCTCCTCTCTCCTTTCCTCCTCTCCTCTCCTCCTCTCTCCTCTTCTCTCCTCTCCTCCTCTGTCTCTATCCTCTGTCTCTCCTGTCTCTCATTCTTCTCCTCTCCTCTCCTGTCTCTCATTCCTCTCCTCTCCTCTCCTCTCCTCTCCTCTCCTCTCCTCTCCTCTCCTCTCCTCTCCTCTCCTCTTCTCTCCTCTCCTCTATGCTCCTCTGCTCTGCTGGGCTGCTCTACTCTGTTATGGGCTCTGTGCTCTGCTTTGCTTTGCTTTGCTTTGCTTTGCTTTGCTTTGCTTTGCTTTGCTTTGCTTTGATGGGCTGTGCAGTGCTGGAGGAAACTCAAGCTGCTCCTGATGGATTTGCTGCTCAGAGACTTCATAAACGACACAACTCTGATGGATTGTTTGAGAAAGCTCTCTGCCTGTCTCTACACACCCCCACACCCCTCTCTTTTTCTCTCTCTCTCTCACTCCCTCTATCTCACACTCTCTCTCTCTCTCTTTTTTTTTTCGGTCTGTCTTTCAGTGTTTGCCAAATTTAAATTCAAATATCCTTAAAGCTTTGTGTACTTCGGTTTAGTAGGTTTGGTCCGGCCAGTTCAGCCTGGTTGCCAAAGAGCACAGTAAATGCACACTCTCCCTTTCCCTTTTGGGTCTGTTGCTGAATAGCTGCAGTCAAATGTCTTTTCCTTTGACCACCGCAAACAATAAGCTGCCATGTTGATTTATAGGACAAACTCAAGTCATTTTCAGGATTGTTTTTCAACTGAATTCAGGCTGGGTGATGAGGGACAGAGATGGAGTGTTTTGTGCAAAGACAGCCAGACACACACCCACACAGACACACACACACACACACACACACACACACACACACACACACACACACACACACACACACACACACACACACACACACACACACACACACACACACACACACACACACACACACACATTCACAGAGAGAGAGAGAGAGAGAGAGAGAGACATAGACACACATAGATGCACATTCATCTACTCTCAAAGAAAGCAATCAGTCCATTTTCACATTTGTGTTTCCTGCCAAGACCGGTCTGGTCCCTGATGTTTTCCATGCAGCAGAGTCCTGGATGATTACATAGAGAGGAACTATAAATGCTCTTCGCTGGTCATTCTGGGACATGGTCTTGAAAGACTGAGGCTGAAAAAGATGAGATACAGGCAAACACTCCATAGTTGGCACACACATGCACTGATTCCCTGATACACACAACTCACTCACTCACACACACACACACACACACACACACACACACACACTATGCGCCTCCGCAGTTGTCCTGTGTAATGGATCTAAAGAAAGGCCTGTTTTTACTTTGATATCACTCTCTCGCTCTTTCGCTCTCTCCTCTCTCTCATCCTCACTCTTTTTTCCTGGTTATTTCTGAGCTGTTTTGTTTCTCTTCGCTACCTCTGGGTGATGTCTTCCCTCATCTGCGCAAACAAATATGTTAAACACAAGCTCCCTGGCCCCATCCTCTCCTCTCCTCCCCATCCTCTCCTCCTCTCCCCCTCTCTCCACCTCTCCAGGAAGTGTGTGATGGGCCTGTGACGCAGGTGTGTGTTGTGTGTGTGTGTGTGTGTGTGTGTGTGTGTATATAAGAGAGAGGGAGAGAGAGTGCATGCCGGCAAAACAAATCCCTACACTCCTCCCGGCAAAAACACACAAGCTCTCGCACCTGCTTCCCCATTCAGGACCAGCTGCTCTCTCGCTCACACTCACTCACTCTGAATCCCTCTCTCAGCTACCTTCTTCATTTCTCTCTCTCCTCTCCTCTCCCTCTCCCCTCTCTCTCCCTCTCTCAATCCCCCTCTCTCCGTTTCTCCTTCTCCTCCTCTGCTCAATGTCTCACCACTCCTCCCCTGTCTTGATGTAATTTGTCGATGTTGTTTCACACAGCCACACTGGAGGAACTGGTGTTGTAAATGTGTGTGTGTGTGTGTGTGTGTGTGTGTGTGTGTGTGTGTGTGTGTGTGTGTGTACAGTATGAGTTTTTTAAGTGTGTGTGTGTCTGTCTGTCAGTCTGCACAGTCTCTGTAGATGGTGCAGAGATGGATGCTTTCATGTGTGCAGTTGTGGTTGAGGAGCAGGAGCAGAGCAGATATGTTGTGTATGTGTGTGTGTGTGTATCTACCTACCAGCATACCCTCCACCCCTCTCTCTCTCTCTCTCTCTCTCTCTCTCTCTCTCTCTCTCTCTCTCTCTCTCTCTCTCTCTCTCTCTCTCTCTCTCTCTCTCTCTCTCCTCTCTCTCTCTCTCCTTTCCCATACACCTTCACCCCGCTGCCATTAAGTGGGGCCTGAGTTGGCTGGTGCTGGCAGGAGGATTTGGGGGGTTAGCCGCTCCTCTCTGCTCTCAGCGGGGCGCCCTGACTCTGACCAGACGCCATCTTCTCCTGGAGCCCCCCGCTCAAGCACAGGGTCATTGGCTAGGAGTGATGGGCGCCATGCGCTAGACCAGCCCAGCAGGACTCTAATTTAATGAGAAGTGTGTGTGTGTGTGTGTGTGTGTGTGTGTGTGTGTGTGTGTGTGTGTGTGTGTGTGTGTGTGTGTGTGTGTGTGTGTGTGTGTGTTCGTGTGTGTGTGTCTGTGTCTCTGTGTCTCTGTGTGTGTGCATGGGCGTGTGTGTGTGTGTGTGTATGTGTATGTGTGTGTGTGCGTGGGGTTATGTTTGTGTTTGTGTTTGTGTTTGTCTGTGTGCTTGTGCGTCTGTGTGTGTGTGTGTGTGTGTGTGTGTGTGTGTGTGTGTGTTCCAGGGCATGCTTGCACCACACCACTGCAGTGTTAAAGGCTTCCTAGACAGAGCTCTAATTGGCCTGTGGAGTCTGTGCACATGTGAACCCCCCCCCCCCCCCCCCGTCTCCAACTCTCCTCCCTCCCTGCCTCCCTTTGTTTGATATCATCACTACCACACGTCTAGCAGAGCCATTCCACTCGCCACAGCAGCCTAGAGTGCATAGCGTGCAAACACACACATACACACACACAGTCACACACACACACACATGCACAGCTTGTGTGCATTTATAACAGGTACACACACACATGCATGCAAACATACACACGCACACACATGCGCAGCTTGTTTGCATTTAAAACAGGTACACACACATGCATGCAAGCACACACACAGAGAGAGACACACACAGCTTGTTTGCACTTTTAACAGGTACACAAACACAGAGAGAGAGAGACACACACACAGCTTGTGTGCACTTATAACAGGTACACACACACACACACACACACACCCCCACGTAGGGCCCGTGTGCGGAGTGGTGTGCTCGGCGGAGCTGAGTGGAGCAGGGGCTGCAGATGTGATTTATGGCCGGTGCGGGTGTGCTGCCCCTGGGCCTGTGCTGCAGCCCACCAGGGGCCCCTGGCTGGATTAAATTACATTATGCCGTTTGTCAGCAGACAAGAGCTGTTAATGCACACAAACACGTCCGCAAATGCACGCCTTTAGTGGCTCACACACACACACACACACACACACACACACACACGCACATACACACACACACACACGCACACATACTACACACACACACACACACACACACACACACACACACACACACACACACACACATAAATACATGTATACACACACACACACATGCACACACATGCACTCACACGTACACACCAATATACACACACGTACACTCCAATATACACACAGACAACGTGCAGGAACATTTGGAGCCCACAGGATCAAAACAGATGTTTCCAAACCCTTTTGAAGAGGCAGCTCCCCACTTCATCAAGCGGTGGATTTACTTGGGGATGACTGCTCTAATCATATTTATTGGCCTCCTGCTGCTCGAGGAGAGAATATGTTATTATCCGGCGTAATACATCACCGGCGCTCGCGCAAAGCCTCCACCTTCGCCTCAGATCATCGTCACGGGGACGCAGCTGTTGCCATCTCGTCCCGAACCTGCTCTGATGGAGGTGGAGGGAGGCCCGGGCTCACACACCGCTTAGTCGTGTGTGTGGGAACAGACTTGAATGGCCATCCACGTTGCCATCCATCCAAACACATATTTGTCCTCTGTGTGTTTTAGCACGTTAATAGATGATGATAAAAATGATCCAAAGGCAGCGTTGGTGTGTGTGTATGTATGTATGTATGTATGTCAGGGCATGTACAGTAGATATGAAATTCAGCTGACTTTGACTGGATCTAGCCAAGACAGAAACATTAGGAGAGTGAAAGGGGGGGGGGGCATAGTCGGGAGTGGTGGTCATAGTGGGGGGGGGGGCATAGTTGGGGATGGTGGTCATGGTGGGGGGGGGGGGGGGGGGGGGGCATAGTCGGAAAGAAAAGACGAAGAGCCAAAGAGAGTGGAATTCAATGGGACCCCCAGCCCTGCGTCTCTACCACCCGTTCTCTCGCTTTGCCTCTCTCCGCGCTCTCTCGTCTCCCAGAACTGGGAGGTGCCAGATGGCATTAGCCTGTCCTGACTGACCACACGCAGCGCTGGCCTCCTGTGCTGCCCGTGTTGTGTTGCAGCACAGCGAAGCTGCTCTCACATACTGTACTGTATGCCTTCAGAAGGTGCCCTGCCTCTCCTTGTGGAGAGAAAGTCATCCTGGCAAAACAGGGGGCCCAGCTCTGAGGGGGGAGCTTGTTAAAAAAGTGATCTCTTCAGAAAGCTCTCCAAATAAAATCAATAGCATGGAGGGTTTTTTTAGGATTTTTTTTTCGACGTTTCTTTTACTTTCAGCCTACACTCTGACAGCGTTGTATTATGCAGTGTGTGTGTGTGTGTGTGTGTGTGTTTGTGTCGGGGGAGCTGCGTGTGTGTGTGTATATTTCCATGTTTTTGTATTGTGGCTGAAAGATTTTTTAAAAATGTTGCTCCTCGTCTAGAGATTTCACACTGTTTATTCTTGTCTCCTTTTTCTGTTTCTTCTTCCTTTCTCTCTCTCCTCTCTCTCTCTCTCTCTCTCACTCTCTCTCTCCTCCCTCTCAGCCATGCATCTGTTTGGGTTGAACTGGCAGCTTCAGGAGACAGAGGGCTATGCCTTTGAGAACGGCCAGGTGAAGTCGGACACAGCGCCTACCAACTCAGTCACCGCGCTGTCTGCTGACAATGGTAAGGAATCTTTATGCAAACACACAACACACACACACACACACACACACACACACACACACACACACACACACACGGACAAATGTTTAATCAGATAGACTCCCGATAGTCCCCGATAGTCCCATGGTCTTGTTCACTAGCGCTGTTCTTAGTCTTGTTAGTGTGTTTTCACATAAACTTCCGTGACCCTCTATGGATGCTCTGTCCTCGAGCGCACAGACACATCCTCCCCTCCAAGCTCCATGGATATGGACCCCACACACACACACACACACACACACACACACACACACACACACACACACACACACACACACACACACACACACACACACACTGCTGGGAGGAACAGCTAAGCCCCAGCGTGTTTGCATTCGCAGCGCCCTCCCGTCGGCGTGGCCTAATACTAGTCTTAGGAAACACAGCGTGTACAAGCTCCTTGTCTCCCTCTATCTCTTTCTCTCTCCTCTCTCTTTTTCTCTTTTTCTCCCTCTCTCTTTCTCTCTCTCTCTCTCTTTCTCCCTCTCTCTCATTCTCCCTCTCTCTCTCTCTCTCTATTTTCTCTGTCTCTCTCTCTCTCTCTCTCTCTCTCTCTCTCTGTCTCTCTCCGTCCTCTGCCAGCATGGAGGCCCAGCGCAGGCCTCGCTGTGTTGGCTTCTGTTTGTCTGTTGTGTAAAGCCGGCCGGCCTGTGTGCGAGGGGAGGGGATGGGAGGGGAGCCGAGGGAGATGCTTGTCAGCGGCGCATCAGATGGCCCCACAGGCCCCTGTCCACCGCGGCTTAGGCTCCGACGCGGGGGCCCTCCAAAACAAACCGCGCCGCAGACCACCCAGATGCCAGAGCTGAGCAAACTGCTGATGCAGGATTAGCCCCTTCCAAAAGGAGGAGGCGCAGGATAGTGGACAATGGACCGCAGTCACCCGCTCCTCTCCGCTCCTCTCCGCTCCTCTCTTCTCCTCTCTTCTCCTCTCTGCTCCTCTCTTCTCCTCTCCGCTCCTCTCCGCTCCTCTCTGCTCCTCTCTTCTCCTCTCTTCTCCTCTCTTCTCCGGTCCTCCGCAATGAGCACTGCTCTTGTGCGTCCTACCCCCCCTCTCAGTCTTTATTTTTCTTGTCTTTCTCACTTTCTCCATTTTCTCTCTCTCCATTCTCTCTTTCTCTCTCTCTCTCTCTCTCTCTCTCTCTCTGAGGGATTCTTTGGCCTGTGCCCATTATCTGAAGCTAGCACTGGGCCCAGCCAGCAGTGAAATGGAGTGTGTTTGAAGAGTGTTGAACCAAAGCAACACACATAGAGACATGCACACACACACACACACACACGCATACACACACACACACACACACACACACACACACACACAGACACACAACCACACACACTCGCACAAGCACACATATTCACACTTTTATGGTCATTATCAGTTATATACAGCCTCACCATTTTTCTCAGTGTCCACATATGGTGCCTGCAGCCCTGTCTCCAGAGAGATAGATGTGTTTGTGTTGGACGGCCTTTCTAGAGCTGGTGACTAGAGTAATGCATTTGTCTTTGCTGAGAGGGAGGTTTCTCTCTCTCTCTCTCTCTCTCTCTCTCTCTCTGTGTGTGTGTGTGTGAGCGGGCGCGGGTGCTTGTAATGTGTTTGCCTGTTGTGATGGGGAACTGGAGCTTTGGGATGTGTGCTCATCACTTTGGGTTGTTTTGGGCCAAATGGACTGACCCCTGAAATAGAGAGCAGAGAGCGTGTGTGTGTTAATGTGTGTGGGTTTGTGTGTGGGTGTGTGTGTGTGTGTGTGTGTTAATGTGCTCCAGTGGGGACAGGCTAATACTAATACCATTGGACAGTGAGAGAGTGTGCTGTGCTAGAGGGAAAAGAGTGCAGTTGACCCCATCGCCCCCCACCCCCGTCGCCACCCCGTCCCCTGTCACCTCTCCCCATCTGAGGGGCAGAATGGAATGAGGTCAGATAGAACAGAGAAGAGAGAGAGAGAGAGAGAGAGAGGAACAAGGAAGAGAGAAGGAAGAACAGAGGCCTTCATTTTTTTTGCGGAAACAGGGTGAACATTCCAAACTGAGTGCACAACGCAAACCCTTTTTTAATCAAATGAAATGTGGGCTTCAACGAGACAAGGCGAATACAAACAGCATGTTTAATGTAACGCTGTGCATCTTATAGAGATATACATTTTTAATCTCTCTCCAGAGTTATGTCTTTTGAAAATAAAA
>NC_084995.1:17982935-17995435 GCF_963854185.1 Sardina pilchardus | reverse complement strand
AGAGAGAAAAGGAGGGGACAGTCAAGGACAAGGGGCCACGGCGGCGTGACGTCAAACGAGAGAAAGAGAAAGAAAGCGAGAGAGAGAGAAAGGAAGAAAGAGAGAGTGAAAGAGAGAAAGAAAGAAAGAGAAGAAAGAGAAAAGACCTTGCGCTAGCTCTGACAGGAGCCCGACGCACTTGTTGTATTTCTTTTTCATCCACAAAGAGTGAAGAGTCGCCTGCATGCTTCTCCTCTGATCACAGCGAGTGCGTGAAGGCCAGCTCAGGCATCATCAAGCACTTTAGACTTCCCCCGTTATCAGAGGTCTGCATTATCCTGCCCGGAGCACTGAAGAACACCTACTTGACGAAGAGTCTCGTGGCGGATTACGGCGAGGCCCTTGAGCTGTGAAAATGAGCCGCGAGCCTCGCCGAAACGTCGCGTGTACAGCGTGAAAGGCCCCCTCAGACTGCGTTAGCGCTAAGCATCACTGGTTAGGTTTCAAAAGGCTTTCATGTGGGGCACGTGTGCCATTTGTCAGGTGTCCTATTGCTGTCAGAATGCAGGCTTGTTATTCTGCACTCTTCTCGTGTAATTAAGCGAGGTGTTTTGATCCGGGGTGTCATCTCCTCTCATATCCCTGGAAAACACTTCACTTGTGTGGAATGTCTGTCGGTCTCTCCCGTCCCTACAGGAATCAAAAGAGCTCTTACCACCACATTAGGGGAAAAACATGTAGAGCAAATAAATGGGCTCTGACTACCATAACGGCATGCTTGATTTAGCCCCAGATGACGTTTTGCTCAATGTCCTCCTTGCATACTGTAAGCCATAATGTTCTGACAGCAGGATGCTGTAAACAGTAAATGTGGATATGTTATTTTAACGTATGTGCATGTGTGTGTGTGTGTGTGCATGTGTGTGTGTGTGTGTGTGCGTGTGTGTGTGTGTGTGTGTGTGTGTGTGTGTGTGTGTGTGACAGTATGACTTTGTGGAGCTGCTGGACGGTAGTCTGCTCATCTCCAAGGAGAAGCGGAGTCTGCTGGAGATGGAGGGGGCTCGGCGGGCGCGCTCGGTGAGTCTGCACGATGCCGGCTTCATCCGCTTCCTGGACTCGGGCACCTGGCACATGGCCTTCTACAACGACGGCAAGAACACCGAGCAGGTCTCCTACAACACCATCATCATAGGTAAGTGTGTGTGTGTGTGTGTGTGTGTACTGTATGTGTGGGTTTGTTAGTGTGCACGCATCAATGTATGCACACCTGCTTGTGTAGGCTACAGCATGTACTTAAGCTTTCAAATGGCAAATAAATAAAGCAAAAAGAGAAATCATAGAAAGAGAGAAAGGAGAGAGAGAGAGAGAGAGAGAGAATCTAAACTACATACATGAAGCCCAAGGGAGCAGGCAGTGTAGAGTAGAGTTTATATACCGTAAAGCATCATCGATTTCCGCTGTGCAGCTGAAGGGATTTTGGTGTGGGAAAGTTTGGTGCGATGTCTATGTTTGTGCAATTTAGTGTGTGTGTGTGTGTGTGTGTGTGGGTGGGGGTGTGTGTATAGGGAGGGGGATGAGCTGTATAAATAAAAACATAGTTCATTGCAGTCTCTTTTGTTGGAGGGTGTGTGTGAGTGGGGGTGTGTGGGGGTGTGTGTGAACAGACACATCTGTGGGTGTGCCCGTCGATTCCTGTGTGGCTTTTTCCATCTATCAGAGCAGTACAAAGACAGTCATATAGCGTGAAAAGGCCAATTTATATTCTGCAAGCCTGCGTCTGCATCCCTGTGTGTATGTGGGTGTGTGTATGTGTGTGAGTGCAAGCGTCTGTGCGTGTGTAAACACGCGTGAGTGTGTGTTTTTGTGTGTGTGTGTGTGTGTGTGTGTGTGTGTGTGTGTGTGTGTGTGTGTGTGTGTGTGTGTGTGTGTGTGTGTGTGTGTGTGTGTGTGTGTGTGCGTCTGTGTGTGTGTGTGTGTTAGTGCGTGTGTGTGTGTGTGAGAGAGTCTGTGTGTGTGTGTGTGGCGTAGTCATGGGCTGGGGTGTGTGTGGATGATAATTGGCCATGATAATCCTGTGATTGGTTCATTAGTGAAGAGCAGGCAGCCACAGGTTTGCCATAATCAAGCATCTGCTCCAACTATAATTACAGCATGAGAAGAGGAAGACTAGAAGAAGATAAACACCGAAAAATACGATAGAGAGAATCAGAGAGAGAGAGAGAGAGATGGGGAGGTGACACAGCTTGTTAATTTACAGAATCTGCCTCCTCAATTAACAGTCTCTTCCTCTCCTACGCTTTCTCTCTCTCTCATTCTCCTCCACTACATCCCTCCTTCTACCTCTCTCTTGCTCTCTTCTTCTCCCTCTCTCTTTTTCTCTCTCTTCCTCTCCCTCCCTCTTTTTCTCTCTCTCTTGCTCTCTTCTTCTTCCTCCCTCTTTCTCTGCTTCTTCCTCCACTGTCCTCTTTCCCATCCACAGATTCTGTCACTGAATGCCCTCACAATTGCCATGGAAACGGAGATTGTCGATCTGGAACGTGCCATTGTTTCCCAGGTTTCCTTGGACCTGATTGCTCAAGAGGTACCATCCATCACTCTCTTTCTCTCTCTCACTTTCTCTTTCTCTCTCTCTGTCTGTCTCTCTGCCTCTCTTTTTATATACACACACACGCAAACACACATACACACACACACACACACACACACACTTTCCCTCTCTCTCTCTCTCATACGCGCACACACACACACACAACAATTGATGAAAGAACATGTCGTGTTATCTTTGCTCTAGTTCTCACTGGTCCAGCTCTGTCTGTGTGTCTGTGACATTCTTGCCTCTTGTGTCTCTGTTTCCAGCCGCCTGCCCCGTGCTGTGCAGTGGCAATGGCCAGTACTCTAGGGGGCGCTGTCTGTGCTACAGCGGCTGGAAGGGCACCGAGTGCGACGTCCCCAGCAACCAGTGCATCGACGGCCACTGTGGCGGCCACGGCATCTGCATCATGGGCACCTGCGCCTGCAACACGGGCTACAAGGGAGACAACTGCGAGGAGGGTAAGAGTGAGAGAGAGAGAGAGAGAGAGAGAGAGAGAGAGAGAGAGAGATTGTGTTTTTAAAAGCTCCTTTCCTTAAAGTGTCACAGAAACACATCACATTATCTAGACAGTTCTTTCATCGGCAGTTTGTATAAACAGCACCTCGCCCCTCATCACTTTGGTGAAGTGAAATCCTTGTTTAAACACCATTTTATCTCAAACATCACTCTGTTGCCTCTCATTTAGCAGCATTCACATTCCACTCTTATCCCTAATGCAACCAAAAGACCTTGAGCAGATTTATTATAATAATCGTTTTGCTCAAGGCGGCGACTTCTAAATAGCTGACTTTCCCAGAGCAGCCCAAAACACACTCTTAATGGGCGCGCAAGTTAATGTTGTCCTTGAGCGGGGGAAAAGGTCAAAGCCAAGGCTGTCACCAGCTACACCATTTAGTGTGTCTTGGAGAGGGGACTGGCCCGAGCTTCCCTCTGTGGGACCCCTTTGGGGAAATGGTCTCCTTTAAGGCGCTAAGGCACCGCAACTTCAGTGAGGTGGCATTTGGAAATGATTTGCAGAATCCTCCAAGACAGATGGAGAGAGAGAGAGAGAGAGAGAACGGAGGGACAGAGAGAATGCGAGAGAGGAGCGGAGGAGCGGAGCGAAGCGTTCTTTGCTGTCGTGTCGAGATCTTTGGCGTCTGGGCCGGAGCAGCAGTATTAATGTCTGGAGGCTTATTGTGGGAGAGTTCGCAAGTTCAGGGCTCCTTTGTTGGAGTGGCGGGGTTTTTCTTTTTCTCGCTTTGATTCCAGACTGGGAGTCGGTCCCGTCCCTCGGCTATCTTTGACACATTCTTCCTGAAGTGGCTCACTCTCTCAGAGACACAGCAGCGCAGTCCCAGACGCAGTCTCACAGTCGCTCCGCGGAGACTAGCACAGATTCCAGAACCAGAGACCCCTCCGGCGCTGTAGGGGCGTGGCGGGTCGGGCCAAGATGCAGCAATGAAATGCAATGCAGGACAATACAGCACGGCAGTGCCCAGCACAGCACAGCACAACACAACACAGCACAGCATAGCGCACAGCACAGCACAGAATAGCACACAGCACAGGACAACACAGCATAGCACACAGCACAACAGAGCAGTGTGCACAGCACAGAGCAACACAACACAGCATAGCGCACAGCACAGCACAACACAACACAGCACAGCATAGCGCACAGCACAGCACAGAATAGCACACAGCACAGGACAACACAGCATAGCACACAGCACAACACAGCAGTGTGCACAGCACAGAGCAACACAACACAGCATAGCGCACAGCACAGCAGCACAGCGTAGCACAACACAGCACAGCAGTGCGCGGGCCTGGGGTGTCAGGAGAGGGGCTGTGTGCTGTGTTGAGTCCCTGGGCTCTCAGCCTCCACTCACCCCCACAGCCCTCTTCCATCCCTCTCGGCTTTGGGTTACCCTGTCAGAGTGCGGCGGGATCGCATGTCCCAAACCTGTCCGACGACGAGAGAGCGCCGAGGTCACACTGAGCTGCATCGATCTTTGGTATTTTTTTCTTCTTTTTTTTTATCCGACCCCTTTTACCGAGACACCTTTTAACGCGCCACGCCTCACCGGAGAGAGTGGCCCACCGCTCCCGAACCCCAACGGCCTCGTCTTGCATATCCTGTCTTCACACGGCCAAGGAGAGGAGAGGAGTCGCTGGGGCGGGGGGGGGGTTGGGGGGGGGCTGGGAGTGGGGCAGAGGGAGAAAGGCGAAGGGCAACGCGATCCCTCCAGCTCATCTTTCCCTCCTCGCCCTCCTCCCTCTCTCCCTCCCTCCCTCCCTCCCTCGCCTTCTCCCTAATGAAGGAGGAGAAGAGTCGCGTCCAGCAGGCATCAAAGGCTCTTTTCTTTTCTCCTCGTTTACCGCCCCCCCCCCCACCATCCTCATCATCCCTTCTTCTTCTCTTTCCTGCTCTGTCCCGCGCTTCTTTTCCTTTGCCAGGCCTTGATTGCTCACCATCCCCGCAATAATCATTAAGTCAGGAGTTAATAGTTCAATATTCCAGAAACAATTGCTATTCTCTACTTCACAGAGCAAATAATTGCATTGATGTTCCTATTGATATGGCAGTTCCGCGGGGCCGACACTGTCTCCGGCGTTTGGCATTCCGGCCGGGCCGTTTGGAAGGAAAAGGCCAGATTAGAATTGATTTTCCTCGCGTCGACTGATTAGCTTAAATTAGCTCGGCATGTATTGCAGCGTATACACACACACGCTGCAGTTGAGCCGAGGAAACCAAGCGTCGCGTCACGTCAGCGCCAACAACCAGCCTCCGCTCCGCTCGACTCCGTCGGGGATGGACCGAAGAAAGATCTAATCACTGCCAGCCAGAAGCATTGATTAGTTTCAGGCTTCATCTACACACACACAAACACACACACACACACACACACACACACACATATATAAATAGGCCCACACATATAGTCGTGCAAACATACACATTCAATGCATGCAAAGGATAATCAAGTGCACATCTATACCAATCCAGCCCAATGTAATTAAGTGCAATGAGATTCCATTGTGGTGCCTGTGGGTGGGTTTATGGGATCCATGTCTCTGAGTGAATACGCTGATTAATTTGCATCATTTCTAAAACAATCACCGGAACGAGGGGGCTACACCACCCTCAGTCCTCCTGGGGATGACTTCCTCCCGAGCACACGACTGAAGATATGTGTAATTACACGCTGGCCTGTGTGGACACACACACACACACACACACACACACACACACTCACACTCATGCACACACACACACAGATGCACACACACACATACACACACGCACACACACACACACGCACACACACACACACACACACACACAAACACACACACAGAACACACACACACACACACACAGAGAGCACACACACACACACACACACACACACATACGCGCGCGCACATACACACACACACACACACACACACACACACACACACACACTTTTCCAGCATCAGTCAGCCACTGTCTGAATGCTCTGTTCCTGTCTCTGATAACCAGGGCAGTAACAGGCTCTCCCTGTTTCGCTGTGGCTCGTCCTGGAGGCTCAGTGTCTGCGGCTGCCTCCAGCAACAATGCCCGGGCTGACAGGACTGGGTCAGCGCTGCCCGCTCCACTCCGCACCGCACCACACCGCACCGGAACAGCCCTGTGTAAAATATACCTGTCCGCCACTGAGCCCAGACAATGCAACAAAGAGCCAGCAGACAAAGCCTACTGTGTTGGAACACAATGACAGACGGATCTGACTGACCTTCTGTCCTTCTGTCCTCTCTCACTCTCTCTCTTTCTCTCTTTCATTCTCCCTCTCTCTCCCCCACCTCTCTCCCTCTTTCTCTCGGTCTCTTCCTCTCTCCATCCCTCCCTCTCTCTCTCCCTCCCCCTCCCTCTCTCTCTCTCTCTCTCTATCTCTCTCTCTCTCTCTCTCTCTCTCTCTCTATAGTGGATTGTCTGGACCCCACCTGTTCTGGGCATGGCATGTGTATCCATGGCGAGTGCCACTGTAACCCGGGCTGGGGCGGCACCAGCTGCGAGATCCTGAAGACGATGTGCCCGGACCAGTGCTCGGGACACGGCACCTACCAGACCGAGAGCGCCACCTGTGCCTGCCATGCCAACTGGAGCGGGCCCGACTGCTCCATCGGTACGCCACCAGCCCTGCCCATGATACCCAACACCCACCTACACAGAGGCACACACACACACACACAAGCCATTCTCACACACAAGCACACACCTTCCTCACACCCAACACCCACCTACATAGAGGCACACACACACACAAACCATTCTCACACACAAGCACACACCTTCCTCACACCCAACACCCACCTACACAGAGGCACACACACACATACACACACACACACACACACACACACACACACACTCACACACACACCTCCCACCTATCCCCCCTGCTGTCAGGCTTTGAGTAGGAGTAGCAGTGGTCCAGCGTTGGCTCCTGCTGTAGGTAGCCTGTGATGTTCTGTTGGGTGATGGGGAGACGAGAGGAATGTGACGACGCAGAGCTCTGGTTGAGTGGAATGATTGGATCATTTAAGTTCACTGTTACCAAGGGGACCATCAGCAGGACCATTCCTCTGGTTTATAACTACATCGGAGAACACTCCATCTGAGGAGTCGCACTCCCACTACTCAATGAGACTGAGAGAGAGAGAGAGAGCATTAGAAGAGAGAGAGAGAGAGAGAATGAGAGAGAGAGTGTATATGTATGCAAATGGGACATTCTGTGCAGATGTCTTTGTGTGGTTTGACTTGCAGACTGAAACAACAAAGACTAGAAGTGCCTGTCATGGGAGTATGACACACAGACACACACACAGTTTGGCTTGTCGATGATAGTCATAAAAAGTGGAGAGTGCCTATGATGGAGGGGTAAGGCCCACTCTATATTATAATGCATAACGCACACTGTTTCTCCTCCTCCCCCTCCCAAAAGGAAACCTGCTGACTCTACCCCTCCTACTAGCATACACTCTGCATCCTCTGCAGTCCCCGCTCCATGGAGGGTGCTGAACCGCAGACAGACACACACACACACACACACACACACACACACACACACACACACACACACACACACACACACACACACACGTACACACACCCCTGCTGCCCTCCATAGCTCTCCACACATCCCTTTACCCAGCTTGGAAGCTCTCACTCGCTCTCTCTTTCTCTCCTTCACTCTCTCCTGCTCTCTGTATCTTTTACTTCCTCCTCTTCTCTCTCTCTCTCTTTCTCTCTCTCTCCCTCCCTCCATCCCTCCCTCCTGAATGTGCTGTCTGGGTTGCAGGGCGCTGTGTGTGCTGAGTTCTCTCTGTCTCCATGTCAGTCTCTCCCCCAGCTCTATTAATTAGCGATGTAATGCTGCTTCGTTTAGAGGTGTGCTAATTAATGCTCAGAGAGGGAGAGCGGCTGGCTGTGGCACTGTGTTAAAAGCAGATAAACGCCTTTTGCATGGAATGAAAAATTGATCAGATCGATTGGGTCTCCTCCCAGCGCCAGGCTAATATTAAAACAGCCCTGAGAGGCTGGGAGCTGCAGCCGCTGCCAAGACTGACAGAGAGAGAGGGGGATGAGAGAGGGGGAGAGAGGGGGAGAGAGGGGGAGAGAGGGAGAGGGGTGGAGAGCGAGAGAAGGGGTGGATGTTTTTCATTCAACCTTTACTTCGCATGACCTATCGCAATAAACGTTGGTGTTTGCAAGGGCAGCTTGACCATGGATGGGTGGAGAGAACGAGGGAAAGAGAAAATAGCACTACAGAGGCAGTATTGGAATGATGTCAGAGAGTGTGTGAAAAGGGAGGAGAGAGAGAGAGAGAGAGAGAGAGGGAGAGAAAGAGAGAGGGAGAGGATAAAATGTTGTGCAGAGAGAGTAGGGGAGAAGTAATCCTGCCTGCCACGCTTCAGTGGAGAAAGCCACAGATGCACTGGCTGAACAGAAAGCTTGTTTCGGTGTGTGTATTTGTGTATTTGTGTGTGTATACGTGTGTGTGTATTGGTGTATTTGTGTGTGTGTGTTTGTGTGTGTGTGCACATGTATTGGTGTATTTGTGTGTGTGTCTGTGTGTCTGTATCTGTGTGTGTTTGTCTGTGTGTTTGTGTGTATGAGGTTGGGGGGGTATGTTTGTTTATGTGTGTATGGTGTGCCCTTTCGTACATGATATGCACACATTACAGCTCTCTGCCTACCGAACTTCTGATATCCACATAGACTCCCAAATACACACAGACACACACACACAAGCACACAGACACACACACACACACACACACACACACACACACACACGCACAACACACACACACACTGAGACACAGACACACTGAGACACACACACACACACACACACACACACACACGCAGCAGCAGTGACGTGCGTGGCCATTCTCTAGACACCTGTGGACTCTCTAATGGCTGCCCGCTGCAGGGAATAGAGTCTAATGGGACGTAATACAGACTCCAAGCACACCTAGTCTCACCTGAGGTCAGACTACCACACACACACACACGGGCAGAGTGGAGACAGAAGAGAGACAGAGCCAGAGAGAGGGAGGGAGAGGGGGACAGAGAGACAGGAAGAAAGAGAGAACCAGAGAGGGGGATGGAGTGAGAAAGATAGAAGGAGAAGGAAGTAGAGAGAGAAGGAAAGATGCAGGCAGGAGGGTGAGAGGGAGAGAGAGGGATAGAGAAGGAGAGAGAGAGAGAGAGAGAAAGAGGGAGGACATTGATCCCTGTGTGCAGAGAGAGTGGGGTTTGGAGGGGAGGCTCCTGCGTCTGTGCTGTCAGTGGGAGCGGCTGTTGCTGGGCCCGGCTGGCTTATGGTCAGTCACGCAGTGGTCTGTCGGTCTCCAAAGCCGCCCTGTCTGCGCACAGCCATCTGCCCAAGAATAGAACAAAGGAACTACGGGACTTAACAAAATTGCACTCACACACACACACACACACCCTCAACCTGTGTACCAGAGACACATACACACATATGAATACATACTTGTACACACATATACTCACAGACTCATACACACATACACACAGCACCCCTTCAGTGGAAAGCCATAAAAAGCAAGAAGAATCCTTTTTCATTAAGTAATGCGTTCATGCATTATTCCTTCCCCAGCTTCATCCTCATCCTTTGAAAATATAATACACACAAACAGTCTGCTGTCAGCAACAGCCCGCAGCATTCCAGGGTGTGTGTGTGTGTGTGTGTGTGTGTGTGTGTGTGTGTGTGTGTGTGTGTGTGTGTGTGTGTGTGTGTGTGTGTATGTGTGTGTGTGTGTGTGTGTGTGTGTGTGTGTGTGTGTGTGTGTGTGTGTGTGTTTGCCTGTCTTGCTGTGCTGGATTTCAGAGGAATGTGTTGGTGTAAAGTTCAGGGTGTCGCCAACAATAGGTGTTCCACATCTCTGATCAACCACACAACACTCAGACCTCCCATGCATGCATGCACACACACTTCATAAATCTTTCATGCGCACACACACACACACACACACACCCCAAACCCCAAATAAACAAGCATGAATTCTACATAATACATCATAACACAAACACACACACACACACCCAACAAGTCCTACACTCTCAACACAGACACACACACACACACACACACACACACACACACACACACACACAGGGCGGTGGGTTGTCATTGTTATTAAGTGTTGTGTGAGGTGTGCCAGACAGGAAACCCATAGTCCATGAGAGGCCAAGCAAGCCCTCGCGCTGCCCCTCACGGCCAGAGTATCCATCATGTGTGTTGACCACACAGGCCGCCTCATAGGCTACATGATGCATGAAATGTGATGGCTTTTGACAAGCGTGACCATGATCTAACCTCAACTCCCCTCTGTGTGTGTGTGTGTGTGTGTGTGTGTGTGTGTGTGTGTTCTTGTGTGTGTGTGCGTGTGTGTGTGCGTGTGTGTGTGCGTGTGTGTGCGTGTGTGTGTGTGTCTGTGTGTGTGTGTGTCACAGAGGTGTGTCCGATGGACTGCGGCTCCCACGGCATGTGTGTCGGGGGCGGCTGCCGCTGTGAGGAGGGCTGGACGGGGCCGGTGTGTGACGTGAAGGCCTGCCACCCCCGCTGCACCGAGAACGGAGTGTGTAAGGACGGCAAGTGTGAGTGCAACCAGGGCTGGTCTGGAGAACACTGCACACTCGGTAAGTGTTTCACACACACACACACGCACACAGACACACACACATATCCAGGCACTCTGTTGAAACACACATCTTGAGAGCATCTTGATTAAGTAAACAAACACTTTATTCACGCTCTCTCATTTTTATGAGTCTCTCTGGATTTATGTACCCATTCCTCTTGCAAACACATGTATCCTCACAAACACAACACACACACACACACACACACACACACACACACACACACACACACACACACACACACACACACACACACACACACACACACACACACTCACACACAAACACATATTCTTTCATTCGTACTAAGTATTCAGAACACAAACACTCACATTATTGGCTGCAGTTTCTCTATTTTAAACACACGCACACACATACACACACACACAGAGTCATACTCCCTGTATCTCCATAAATCATTGCTGCCTGTGACTGTGGGGGAGTGTGTGGTTGTTGTGGGTTTGCAGCAGGCCAGTCTTTGAGCTGCACTCGTTTGATCCTCTCCCTCCATCTCTCCATCCCTCCCTCCATCCTCTCTTCCTCTCCCGTCCACTCTCTTCCTCCTGTCCTCCTACTCTTTAGCCTGGCTTACCAGCAGGGCCTCTGGGACGGCTTGAGTTACCTTTGTGTGCATGTGTGTGTGTGTGTGTGTGTGTGTATGGGCATCTGTGTGTGCGTGTGTGTGTGTGTGATGTTTTAGCAGTCTGTCTGTGTTAATCTTCTGCCCTTTGGCCACTATCAATCTTGTGACCTTTCCGTACCAACCATGTGTCATGCAGACGCAGGAAACCATAAAGCCTCGGTGTGTGTATGCGTGTGCGCGCGCGTATGTGTGTGTGTGTGTGTGTGTGTGTGTGTGTGTGTGTGTGTGAGAGAGAGAGTGAAAGAAAGACTGTCTGTGGGTGTGTGTGTGTGTGATTTTCTGTGTTTCTGTGTACGTTTGATAGAGAGAGGTTGAAATATAAAGACAGAGAAAGAGAGTGTGTGTGTGTGTGTGTGTGTGTGTGTTTACAGTTCTCTCCCCCTCCAGCCTGTAATCTTTGCCTCCTGAGTCTTTGTTAGCTCCTGCACAGTGGTGTGATGGAGCCCCTCTTCAGCACCAGGGAGCCTGGATCACCTCACCTCAGCTGGCCTGAGCACTGGGCTCTGAGTCCTGCCCTTTAAACAGCCCCCGCCCCTCTCATAGACACACACACACACACACACACACTTACACACACACACAGACACTTACACACACACACACACACATACACACACACACACACACACACACACACATATACACAAACACGTACACTCTGTTTATCGCTCTAAAACACAAGGGTGCACACACGTACACACACACACACATATGCATACACAAACACATACACACTGTTTATCGCACAAAAACACGAGGATGCGCGCGCCGCACACACACACACACACACACACACACACACACACACACACACACACATACACACACACACACACACACACACCTTACCATGCCTCCACTCTCAGCCATTAGTTTTCTGTGCTCATCAGCTAAATGCTAAACACAGCTCCTGAGGAGGAGGAGGCTGCTGGGAAGCGAAGGGCCCGGCGCTCCAGCCTGGGTTCGTGTGTGTGTGTGTGTGTGTGTGTGTGTGTGTGCGTGTGTGAGCTCGCCTTGCCTCGCAGCAGGCCAGAGCAAACGCTCAATTAGTCTTCACCAGGAAGCGTGGAGCGGGAGCCCTC
>NC_084995.1:17965435-17967935 GCF_963854185.1 Sardina pilchardus | reverse complement strand
AAAAAAAAAAAAGAGTCTCGCCGCCGAAGCCGAACGCTCCCGCTTAACGCTGATGTCAGGGGTTTGGAGGCCCGGGCGCAGGGAACGTTCCCAAACTAATACTGATGTATGAATCCCCAGGACAAGCAGAAAGAGAGAGAGAGAGAGAGGGAGGGAGAGTGAGAGAGAGAAAGAGCAGAGCAGGGAAGGCTGGAGGAGTTGCGTGTTCAGCACAGACTGCCTTAATGACCTGAAAGAGCCAGGTTACACTGTACTCCCTGTGACCCGCAAGCATCTCCTCACAGTGCTGTTACAGCTGTGCGTGTGTGTGTGTGTATGCATGTGTGTGCGTGTGTGTGCACGCATCTGTGTGTCTGTGCATGTGTGTTGGCATGCATGTCCATGTACTGTATGTGTGTGTGTGTGTGTGTGTGTGTGTGTGTGTGTGTGTGTGTATGTGCATGTCCTTGAATTTGGATGGGTTTGAGAATAAGAAGGGGGGGGGCGAGATTGAGTAAAAAAGGGGGAAAAAGCTTGAAGGAGACTGTTTTTGGATCTGAGGTCACTGAAATTACACCCCCCCACCCACACACACCCCCACCCACCCACCCCAAAAAATCATAAGAGCCCAGTTAACCGCAACACGTCAGTTGTGAATCCCATCAAGTTGAGATCGGGCACGGCTCCACTCCACCCGAGGAAGAGGAGGAGGAGGAGGAGGAGGGAAGAGGAAGCTCGTCTGAATGGTATTTGGAGCAAGTCGAACGTCCCACTGCCATGTTTTTTGTGAGCCATTTACCTCATGGTGTGGAAAAAGTGTGTGTGCGCGGCGCGGTGCGTTGTGGAGAGGGGGGGACGTATTTTAAGCGGATTACGCTGGTGAATGGTTGACGTTGGCTGGCCCTCCGCTGTGGACCATGTTGGGCCGGTTAAATAGTTGGACCGCTGGCTGGGGTGACCGCTCCAAGACCCAGGTGGGGGGTTCCGATAGCCTCGACCCTCAATCAAACCCACTTAACACTGTGTCTCTGTGCGTGTGTGTGCGTGTGTGTGTGTGTGTGTGTGTGTGTGTGTGTGTGTGTGTGTGTGTGTGTGTGTGTGTGTGCGCAGAAGTCTGCATGTGTGTGTGTGTGTGTGTCATCTGTACATGAAGAGTATGTGTGTCTGTGCATCTGTGTGTGCGTGTGTGTGGATGTATGTATGCACATGTTGGTGTGTGTGCGTGCGTGTGTGTGTGTGTATTTATGTTCGTATGTGTGTGTCTGTGTGTGTATCTACAGTATGTGCGTACATGTGTGTGTTTGTGTGTGTGTGTGTGTGTGTGTGTTTGTGTGTGTACGCACACATCCGTGTGTGTGTGTGTGTGTGTGAGAATGCGGGTGTTGGGGCTGGGCCAGCTGGATAAGCCCCTAATCCCTGTGATGAAAACCTAGCGAAGGTCATCCGGTAGAGGAGAGAGTGGACGCGGCCAGCCCACAGGAGAGCGGCCCAGACCGCACATACGCATACGCACACGCACACACACACACACACACACACACACACACACACACACACACACACACACACACAGCCCATCTTCCCCATCGTAAACACATACACACACACACACACACACAAACACACACACACACACACACACACACACACACACACACACTACATCAACATACTACATCCTCACACAGAGCGCACTTCATCCTCCCCAATACAAACACACATACACACACAAAGAGACACACAAACACAAACACGTGTATGTGCAGCCCCCTACATCCTACCCATAACAAACACACAAACTCACACACAGACCCCCCTTCCAAAAAAAGAAAAAAACACACACTCAACACAAACACATACTCAAATCCTCCTCATCACAAGCACAAACTCTCACAGTTTGTGCTTTGTGACCCACCCCCCCAAAAATACACACTCAAGAGAAACACCCAAACACGTACTCAAATCCTCCCCATTACAAACAAAGTGCACACACACACACACACAGAATAGCTGTGGTGTGTAAAGCCGCAGCTCTGGGCCGGTTCAGGAGCATCTGGAGGTGAGGCCGCGGCTCTGTTTGTGTTCCGTAACCGAATCCGCCGCGCCGGGACGGCCACTCTGCCCAGTGTCTCCGGGGACAACCGCGCGTCCACTTCGCCGACCGTCATCCCGTGGCTCTCTCGGGAGGAAAGCGAGCGGCCAATGCCGTCCACCCACACTTCACAAACAGACACAGGAGGAGGGGAAAGAGGGGGGGGGGGGTCCCTGTCCCTCTGAAGAGGAGCCAGAGAGGAGGAGGAGGAGGAAGAGGAGGAGGAGGAAGAGGAGGACAGGGAGGAGGAGGACGAGGAGACAGTCTTGGGCATGGTTCTGATTAAGAGCTGTCCGCTCGACACGGACTCCCTTTCAGTGTGTGGCCAACACGGAGCCAAAACATGGCAAGCCGGGACAGAGAGTGTGTGTGTGAGTGTGAGTGTGTGTGTGTGTGTGTGTGTGTGTTGTGTGGGCTGGGGGTTGAGGA
>NC_084995.1:17952935-17960435 GCF_963854185.1 Sardina pilchardus | reverse complement strand
GAGAGAGAGAGAGAGAGAGAGAAAGAAAGAAAGAAAGAAATAAAGAGAGAGAGAGACGTCGCTGCATATTTTTGTAGCATATTAGCAGCTGTAGCCTGCACTGTGAATGAGGGCTACCATAGGGTCATCCCTGCATGCTGTTTAAATGAAGTCTCCCCCCAGTCTCTCTCCCCCCCCCCCCTCCGTCTCTCCAGATGGGCTGGCTGATCCGGGGCCAGTCGGCGGCCGCCCTCCACTGCACGCGCTCACAACGCATTACCGTCTCCCGGGCTGTTCTCAGCGCGCATGAAAGCCCAGCTTTGTGAGGAAATGAAAACAAAAGTGTGCAATTTCTCGTTCATTCTTGGTCTTCCTCCTCCTCCTCCTCGTTCTCCTCCTCGTTCTCCTCGTCCTCCTCGTCCTCCTCCTCATCTCACTCTCGTTGTGGGCCCTCTGCTCGTGCTTTAGCAGACGGGGGCCTTGGCTCGCACCCCTGCCGCGACGCAGATGCTTCTATCATGGAACGCTCTTCAAGAGCTGCCCAGTCCCATTCAGCACTCGGAATTTGATCTGGTGTGTGTGGCTGCGTTAGAGTGTGTGTGTGTGTGTCTGTGTGTGTGTGCCATAAAGACCAAAAAGGGGGGAAAAAATGCGGCGCGTCACTTTGATTCATGGCTATCCCATCCATAGTGTCTACGCTTAGCAGGAAATGATTCCTTCTTCACGGTGGGGTGCGGGGGGGAGGGGGGGGGGGGTCGGAGAATACTTGATGGAGGTGACGCCTGGGATGATGTTCTCCGTCTGACGACCCATCCGCGCGCCCCCCCGCCGCCGCCATAGACCTTGTGTCCAGATGTGCCGCCACATACGATCCCCCTCTCGCCTCTCTCCCGTGAGCCCACGAGCGCGCACATCAAAGCCAGGCGTCTCAGCTCGCCACTCAGCTAGCATGGGACGGCAGGAGCGTCCTCCATCATGGACACGCATGGGCCGAACACCAGGGCCATCGTCTGTAGTGTGTCTGGCTCCCCCCCCCCAAAGACCCACATGGCTAAGGGTCTACAGACAGCACAACACTTTGGCTCCCCTTTAGCAGGCAGGCCCATCTGCCAGCTTGTTTTGTGTGTAGCGGAGGCTTTTTGGGTGATTGCGTCTGTGTCTGTGTGTGTGTGTGTGTGTGTGTGTGTGTGTGTGTGTGTGTGTGTGCGTGTGCGTGCGTGCCAGTAAATGTATGTAGTTGTGTGTCTGTGAGTCTGGCTGATCTGCTTGTGTGGCTGGGAAGCTGTCCTCTGCTCTGCGTCCAACTCTGTGGAGTAGATGGGCCCCGATCGAGCGCTAACCGGGGAGAATTAGAGCCAATGAAGTTAGCGTTTAATGAGAGGATCTGGCCCTAAGACTGTAATGGCTCCAGGCTTTTACGAGAAGTGCCATACACAAATGACAAACAGATCTCTCTCTCTCTCTCTCTTTCCTCTCCTCTCTCCTTCTCTTTTCCTCTCTTTTCATCTCTCTCGCTCTCTACTTCTCTCCTTCCCTCTCTCTCTCTCTCTTTCTCTCTCTGTCTCTCTCTCCTCTCTCTCTTTCTCTGGGCCGTGCAATGCAAAGCGCTCGTAATTTTTACCAGCTCTGCATGAGATACGACCTCTCCCAAAGCTCTTTGCCATGTTGGCGCGAGGGGGAGGATTTCAATTTTCGCATGGGCCCCTTCGAGCCCGGGCACATGCCCGTTACACAGAAGTTAAGAGCGCGGAGGAAAAAACATACACGTCGAAGGAAAATCTGAGAGGACGTTTATTAAACTTTTGATATACGCGAGTCTGTAATATTGTGAAATGTCACTGCAAGTAGCAGCTGTGGTACTCACTCTCAGACACACAGCCACCACCCAATCTAGGCTCAGCAAAATGTTTTTTTTACCGTATATATATATATATATAAATATATAAATATAGTCTTAGCGATGGGAGAGTAATGACTCCCAGACATATATCAGCCATATATATAGCATGACTTCATAATAGCGCCTCAGCTTTTTTGACGGGCTGATTTATCTGTTATGCGAACAAGCCCTTGAGAAGTAATAAGCCCACCCTGGCACCCTCAGAAGAGTTCTCTCGTCGGCGCCTGATAGCGGCGTGGGATAGATAGCAGGCCGAGAGCCTATAGCAGAACCCGGCCTCCATATTAGGAGTCTATTTGACGCCCAGTCAGCCATGATATTAAGTCAGCCATCGTAATTAAAGATCGCAGGCAGACACGGGTCACCCTTGGAAATTAATTCAGCCCTGGAGTTTTGCCCCTAAGAAAACACATGAGCAGGCTAGGCACACATATGAAGGGGCACAGCACACACACACACACACACACACACATGCGCGCGTGCACTGCACACACACACACACAGGCACACCGACACGGGAATTAGGTCTGTATGTCAATTGTGGTTATGCTGATGATAAGGCACCCCATGACCTATGGGGAGGAGTGCACCGTGTAAATGTGTGTGTGTGTGTGTGTGTGTGTGTGTGTGTGTGTGTGTGTGTGTGTGTGTGTGTGTGTGTGTGTGTGTGTGTGTGTGTGTGTGTGTGTGTGTGGATGTATCTGTACATTGAACCCACAGATGGGCTGTTAAAACTGCAAGCCCTTATTCTGTCATTGGGGAGTTTTTTTTCCTCCTCCCTCTATCCCCCCCCCCCCTCTCTCTCTCTCTCTCTCTCTCTCTCTCTCTCTCTCTCTTTCTCTTTCTCTTTCTCCCCCTCTTTTGCCCCTCTGTCCTCCTCCGTCAATTTGGTTTTCATTTTGATTGATTCTGTTGTCATTGGCCAAGCATATTGTATATCAAAGGCCGGCAGGAGAACAGAACCGCACTCTCGCGCCGCTCCTGCCATTCTAATGAAAATACAGCGGGATCCAATCCCCTCCACTGTACTGAGGAGGAAGAGAGAGGGAGGGAGGGAGGAACAGACGAGAAGAAAGGGGGAAGAGAGGAGGAAAGAGGAAAGAATCCCTGGTGGGGTTTTTGGGATGGGGTTTGGGGGGGGGGGGTACACTTTACTCCTTTAGTGAAAATCTGATGTGTCCTGTCTCTGTGTATGTGTGTGTGTGTGTGTGAGAGAGAGAGAGTGAGAGAGAGAGAGAGAGAGAGAGAGAGAGAGAGAGAGAGCAGCGACAGAAAGGGAGAGACAGAGTATGGTGTGTGTGTAGTAGTGGGGGCTTGTGATGGACGTGCAGATGGAGGTGTAGGGGGTTATGGGATGCAGGACGCCGGGGAAGGGGGATGAGGGGGTTTGGTGTTTTGAACGGCCGCTGCTGGACACTGCTGCTCCATCTTAAGTCCCTCAGAGAGAGTGCTACCAGAGATGGCCATGTCACTCTCAGAGCCATCGATACAGCACACAGGGACCACTGCCCACCACACACACACACACACTAGTAAGCACTCACACATATACATACTTACATGTCTTCCACACACAGACACACAAGAGATTTATTTTGCATGCACATATCTAAGTATACATGAGCACCCACACACCAACATGAATACACACACACGCACACACGCATGGCCATTGTGTGCAGGGCTATGTAGTGCTTATTAGCGGGGCGGTGGGCGGTGTGGCGCGGGCGCTAGCTGGCGTAGGGCTAGTTTGGCACTGGGCGGGGGACTAACTGGCGGCTCTGCAGCGCCCGCTCTCCCACAGATGGAGCCTAATCCTGCTGAAGGGAAACGGCCGCTTCTGAGGAGACTAATGCCCCTTCCAGCTGCTCGGCCCAACACTCACACACTCCAGGAGCGCAGGGGAGGGGCGGGGGCGGGGGGGGTGGGTGTGTGTGTGTGTGTGTGTATGTGAGCAGGGTAGAAGGTCATTTTGTTTGTCTTTTTTTCCTTCTCCTTGCGATCCTTTGTTCTGTTTTGCACTTACTTTGCGCACCTCGCACCTCGCACACACATACACACTTAAACACATACACACACATGCGCGTGCGCACAGACACACAGACACACACACACACACACACACACACACACACGCAAACTCTCACACTTTCACAACCCTGACACAAGATTTACACCACAAAAATGTTCCCTCTCCTCTCCACTCTACTCCTCCTCCTCTTCCTCCTTCATCATACCTTCTCTAACCTCTAACCACCTCTCTCTTCTCTCTCTCTCTCTCTCTCCCCTTCTCGTCCCTGTTGCAGGTGCTGCAAGAGGAGACAGCTATCCCGGGCAGTGACCTGAACCTGATGTACCTGAGCTCGCGGGCGTCCGGCTACAAGCCCCTGCTGAAGGTGACCATGACCCAGGCCACCGTGCCCTTCAACCTGATGAAGGTGCACCTGATGGTGGCCGTGGTGGGGCGCCTCTTCCAGAAGTGGTTCCCCGCGCAGCCCAACCTCTCCTACACCTTCATCTGGGACAAGACCGACGCCTACAACCAGAAGGTCTACGGCATGTCCGAGGCCGTGGGTGAGTAGGGGCAGTAAACGGGGGGGGGGGGGGGGGGTGTAGGGGGTGGAGTGTGTGTGTGTGTGTGTGTGGGGGGGGGGGGGGGGGGGGGGGGGGGTGAATAGTGAGATCGGTGAAGAAACATCCCCCTCCCTTCAAAAGGAGTCAGATGCTGCATTTCAGGCGAATGATGAGTTATGTTTACAAAGGGGTCACAAAGTCACATCTCTAAGGGACCCCACTTCACACAGGCAATATAATTTCTCAAGTGCACGTTCCTGCACGTCTGACGCACAGCCATTCTCTCAGTCGCACGCCCGAGACCAGCCGCTTTTCTCTTCATTTATGTGTGTGTGTGTGTGTGTGTGTGTGTGTGTGTGGGCACCCCTCTCCAGTGAGCACTTGAGGTGGAGAAGTGTCTCGGTCAGTGAGGGCCGTGGGAGTCTGGTCAGATGGGACGGCAGACGAGAGGTCAGGGCCGCGGCGTCGGCTCCCCTCCGCCCCTCTCCTCTCCTCTCCCCTCCGCAGCCCAGCGCTCTTAAAAACACACTCTTTTCCCACACACTGTAATATTTAAAGGCAGGGCAACGTGTTGCACCGCTGTTCAGTATGGGAACGAGCAGCAGCCAAGGTTAAAGAAAAGTCCTGCATATAAATAGCATCTATAGTTTCCTTAGCTCTAATGGCTCCATCCGTCTGTGTGTGTGTGTGTGTGTGTGTGTGTGTGTGTGTGTGTGTGTGTGTGTGTGTATGCTAATATTCCTCCCTGCTGAACACACCAGAAGGCCTGTGTCTCTAATTTAGATGGCTGAGGGCTTGCTCTGTTCAGAGCTCGGTGTGTGTGTGTTTTTTCGGCTGGCTTTTTTTGCTGACAGTATTTCTTCGCATGTATGATTGCTCTGTACAGAAACCGCAGGGAGGAATGTATTTTTCTCTCACTCACTCCCTCATTCTGTCTATCTTTCTCTATCACTCATTTTCATGAAGGTCAATCCATTTTTGGGGGGTCTGTTCTTTCTTATTTTATTTCTTTCTCTTTCTTTCTTTCTTTCTTTCTTTCTGTCTTTCTTTGTCTTCCTTTCTCTTTCTTGCTGTGGTCCCTTCTTTCTTTGTTGTCTTGCTGATGAGAAAGGCTGAGCGTGGACAGTATTTGGCTGCCTTTGGCAAAGGCTTCCTGGCAGGCAGGGTGGAGGAGAGGAGAGGAGAGGAGTGGAGAGGAGAGAGGCAGTGTGATTTCCATTTTCAGACCCGTAAAAATATAGTGCAAGGCCATATGGAAACGAAGGAAGGAAGAAATTAGGAAGACAAAAGAAAGAACAAAACAAATATGTCGGAGCTCTGCTATCAGCTTATGCGCTCATTAACGCTGGTTACCAACAAACCTAACTGCATGCTGTGAGTTTAAAGAGCTCGTATGAGGTGATTGTGGACACAAGTATTTACACATGAACACACACAGAAATTCGGATACAAACACACACATACACATACACACACACACACACACACACACACACACTCACAAACTCACAGACAGACACAGGAACACATGCAGGCGCACACCTTAAGGGCATCGATCGAGATCTCCTCTCCCTGCCTCTCATCAGAGTTTGGTTTTGCAATTGCATTACGCCGGTAATTTCACTCACCGAACCGCCCGGGCGGTTATTGATTGTCGGAGAGGTGCACAAGGTCGCCTCCTTGATGTGATGGGCTGCAGACAGATATGAATGTAAAGAGATTTGCTATGAGGCCGGCGGGTTGGCCGGGGCGGGGGCGGGGGGGGGACGAGGGGGGGTGGGGGGGCACGCCGCAGGCTGATGTTTGGAGATCCTTATCAAATTGGGCAAAGTTATGAGAAAGTCTCCAGAGCTCTGGAGGAGGAGGGCGGGGGGTGGAAGGGGGAGGGGACTGGGCATTGTAGAGAACTGGAGTGTCCTAATGCAGTCTGGGGATGACGTGTGTGTCTGTGTGTGTGTGTGTGAGGCCATGTGTGTGTGTGTGTGTGTGTGTGTGTGTGTGTGTGTGTGTGTAATGAGTTTGTGTTGCTGACTCTGTTGTCTGTGACTTCCCTGCAGTGTCGGTGGGCTTTGAGTACGAGTCGTGTCTGGACCTGATCCTGTGGGAGAAGAGGACGGCGTTGCTCCAAGGCTACGAGCTCGACGCCTCCAACATCGGCGGCTGGACGCTGGACAAACACCATGTGCTGGACGTGCAGAACGGTACAGACCCATATCACACTCCTCCTCAGTCTCACACACACACACACACTGGACAAACACCATTTGTTGGACATGCAGAAGGGTAGAGACCTATATCACTCTCCACTACCCCTCTTCTTCCCAAACACACACACACACACGCTGGACAAACACCATGTGCAGAACGATAGAGACCCATATCACTCTCCTCTACCCCTCCTCCTCCCACTCCTTGTCCTGCAGAAGACGTCTCCTCCTTAACACTGCTCTGAGATCATTTGTTTGTTGAATCAGCCTCACTGGCTCCTTGTCACCGGCTGACGTGAAGGTGTTGCCTGATAGGGCGCAAGTCCTCTGTCAGACGTGTTTGATCATTTCATTGGAGTGTCAGCGGAATAATACCAAATATCCTGTTGAATGTCATCCCCTGTGTTTGACTGGAGCTAACGCTGTTGTCTTATTTATGAGCTGCGGCATTTACACACACACACACACACACACACACACACAGCTGAGGGCCCCTGTCAACAGTTAGCACAAGGGTTTGGACGCGTGCACTGACACACTTATTAGTGCCCACTGATGCATGGCAGGGTGGGTTTTCTGACACTCAGGGGTTCTCTCTCTGTCTGTCGTTCTCTCTCTCGCTGTCTTTTTCTTCTCTCTCTTTTTCGCCATTTCTCTCTGTTTTTCTTCCCTCTCTCTGTCTTTTTCTCCATCTCTCTCTGTCTTTTTCTTCATATCTATCTCTCTCTCTCTCTGTCTTTTTCTCTATCTCCATCTCCCTCTCTCTCTCTGTCTTTCTCTCTCGCTCTCTCTCTCTCCCCATGTCTATTTCCTTTGCACTTCTATTTTACAGACAGATGG